>NW_027020996.1:105000-108394 GCF_036884655.1 Musa acuminata AAA Group
GCCAAAAATGGCCAGTTTTGGCCGTTTTTGGGCTGTTTTGGCCTGTTTTTGGTCTGTTCTGGCGTGGCGCGGTGACCGTCGTGAGCGGAGCAAAACGTCAGCCATCTCAGCAACCTTGGAACCCCCCGGGTGGCACAGGGCTGGATGGGGCTTTCGTATAGCAGGGACGGTGCTGCCTCACGCTTCGCTCGCTGTTCGCCGCTCGCCGCTCGCTCGCGCACCTAAAATGGCCAGTTTTGGCCCGTTTTTGGGCTGTTTTGGCCTGTTTTTGGTCCGTTCTTGCGTGGGCACGGCGACCGTCGTGAGCGGAGCAAAACGTCAGCCATCTCAGCACCCTGGAACCCCCCGGGTGGCACAGGGCTGGATGGGGCTTTCGTATAGCAGGGACGGTGCTGCCTCTCGCTTCGCTCGCTGTTCGCCGCTCACCGCTCGCTCGCTCAGCCAAAAATGGCCAGTTTTGGCCCGTTTTTGGGCTGTTTTGGCCTGTTTTTGGTCCGTTCTTGCATGGCGCGGTGACCGTCGTGAGCGGAGCAAAACGTCAGCCATCTCAGCACCCTGGAACCCCCCGGGTGGCACAGGGCTGGATGGGGCTTTCGTATAGCAGGGACGGTGCTGCCTCACGCTTCGCTCGCTGTTCGCCGCTCGCCCGCTCCGCTCGCGCAGCCAAAAATGACCAGTTTTGGCCCGTTTTTGGGCTGTTTTGGCCTGTTTATGGTCCGTTCTTGCGTGGTGCGGTGACCGTCGTGAGCGGAGCAAAACGTCAGCCATCTCAGCACCCTGGAACCCCCCGGGTGGCACAGGGCTGGATGGGGCTTTCGTATATAGCAGGGACGGTGCTGCCTCTCGCTTCGCTCGCTGTCCGCCGCTCGCCGCTCGCTCGCGCAGACCAAAAATGGCCAGTTTTGGCCCGTTTTTGGGCCGTTTTGGCCAGTTTTGGCCTGTTCTTGCATGCGCGGTGACCGTCGAGAGCGGAGCAAAACGTCAGCCATCTCAGCACCCTGGAACCCCCCGGGTGGCACAGGGCTGGATGGGGCTTTCGTATAGCAGGGACGGTGCTGCCTCTCGCTTCGCTCGCTGTCCGCCGCTCGCCGCTCGCTCGTGCAGCCAAAAATGGCCAGTTTTGGCCCGTTTTTGGGCCGTTTTGGCCAGTTTTTGGCCCTGTCTTTGCATTGCGCGGTGACCGTCGAGAGCGGAGCAAAACGTCAGCCATCTCAGCACCCTGGAACCCCCCGGGTGGCACAGGGCTGGATGGGGCTTTCGTATAGCAGGGACGGTGCTGCCTCTCGCTTCGCTCGCTGTCCGCCGCTCGCCGCTCGCTCGTGCAGCCAAAAATGGCCAGTTTTGGCCCGTTTTTGGGCCGTTTTGGCCAGTTTTTGGCCTGTTCTTGCATTGCGCGGTGACCGTCGAGAGCGGAGCAAAACGTCAGCCATCTCAGCACCCTGGAACCCCCCGGGTGGCACAGGCTGGATGGGGCTTTCGTATAGCAGGGACGGTGCTGCCTCTCGCTTCGCTCGCTGTCCGCCGCTCGCCGCTCGCTCGTGCAGCCAAAAATGGCCAGTTTTGGCCCGTTTTTGGGCCGTTTTGGCCAGTTTTTGGCCTGTTCTTGCATTGCGCGGTGACCGTCGAGAGCGGAGCAAAACGTCAGCCATCTCAGCACCCTGGAACCCCCCGGGTGGCACAGGGCTGAATGGGGCTTTCGTATAGCAGGGACGGTGCTGCCTCTCGCTTCGCTCGCTGTCCGCCGCTCGCCGCTCGCATCGTGCAGCCAAAAATGGCCAGTTTTGGCCCGTTTTTGGGGCCGTTTTGGCCAGTTTTTGGCCTGTTCTTGCATTGCGCGGTGACCGTCGAGAGCGGAGCAAAACGTCAGCCATCTCAGCACCCTGGAACCCCCCGGGTGGCACAGGGCTGGATGGGGCTTTCGTATAGCAGGGACGGTGCTGCCTCTCGCTTCGCTCGCTGTCCGCCGCTCGCCCGCTCGCTCGCGCAGCCAAAATGGCCAGTTTTGGCCCGTTTTTGGGCCGTTTTGGCCAGTTTTTGGCCTGTTCTTGCATTGCGCGGTGACCGTCGAGAGCGGAGCAAAACGTCAGCCATCTCAGCACCCTGGAACCCCCCGGGTGGCACAGGGCTGGATGGGGCTTTCGTATAGCAGGGACGGTGCTTGCCTCTCGCTTCGCTCGCTGTCCGCCGCTCGCCGCTCGCGCAGCCAAAAATGGCCAGTTTTGGCCCGTTTTTGGGCCGTTTTGGCCAGTTTTTGGCCTGTTCTTGCATTGCGCGGTGACCGTCGAGAGCGGAGCAAAACGTCAGCCATCTCAGCACCCTGGAACCCCCCGGGTGGCACAGGGCTGGATGGGGCTTTCGTATAGCAGGGACGGTGCTGCCTCTCGCTTCGCTCGCTGTTCGCCGCTCGCCGCTCGCTCGCGCAGCCAAAAATGGCCAGTTTTGGCCCGTTTTTGGGCTGTTTTGGCCAGTTTTTGGCCTGTTCTTGCGTGGTGCGGTGACCGTCGTGAGCGGAGCAAAAACGTCAGCCATCTCAGCACCCTGGAACCCCCCGGGTGGCACAGGGCTGGATGGGGCTTTCGTATAGCAGGGACGGTGCTGCCTCTCGCTTCGCTCGCAGTTCGCCGGCTCGCCGCTCGCTCGCGCAGCCAAAAATGGCCAGTTTTGGCCCGTTTTTGGGCTGTTTTGGCCTGTTTTTGGGCTGTTCTTGTGTGGCGCGGTGACCGTCGTGAGCGGAGCAAAATGTCAGCCATCTCAGCACCCTGGAACCCCCGGGTGGCACAGGCTGGATGGGGCTTTTCGTATAGCAGGGGACGGTGCTGCCTCGCGCTTCGCTCGCTGTTCGCCGCTCTCCCGCTCGCTCGCGCAGCAAAAAAATGGCCAGTTTTGGCCCGTTTTTGGGCTGTTTTGGCCAGTTTTTGGCCTGTTCTTGCGTGCCGCGGCGACCGTCGTGAGCGGAGCAAAAACGTCAGCCATCTCAGCACCCTGAACCCCCCGGGTGGCACAGGGCTGGATGGGGCTTTCGTATAGCAGGGACGGTGCTGCCTCTCGCTTCGCTCGCTGTCCGCCGCTCGCTGCTCGCTCGCGCAGCCAAAAATGGCCAGTTTTGGCCCGTTTTTGGGCTGTTTTGGCCTGTTTTTGGGCTGTTCTTGTGTGCCGCGGCGACCGTCGTGAGCGGAGCAAAATGTCAGCCATCTCAGCACCCTGGAACCCCCCGGGTGGCACAGGGCTGGATGGGGCTTTCGTATAGCAGGGACGGTGCTGCCTCTCGCTTCGCTCGCTGTCCGCCGCTCGCCGCTCGCTCGCGCAGCCAAAAATGGCCAGTTTTGGCCCGTTTTTGGGCCGTTTTGGCCAGTTTTTGCCTGTTCTTGCGTTGCGCGGTGACCGTCGAGAGCGG
>NW_027020997.1:0-2500 GCF_036884655.1 Musa acuminata AAA Group
CGCTCGCCGCTCGCTCGTGCAGCCAAAATGGCCAGTTTTGGCCCGTTTTGGGCCGTTTTGGCCAGTTTTGGGCCTGTTCTGCATTGCCGGTGACCGTCGAGAGCGGAGCAAAACGTCAGCCATCTCAGCACCTGGAACCCCCCGGGTGGCACAGGGCTGGATGGGGCTTTCGTATAGCAGGGACGGTGCTGCCTCTCGCTTCGCTCGCTGTCCGCCGCTCGCCGCTCGCTCGTGCAGCCAAAAATGGCCAGTTTTGGCCCGTTTTTGGGCCGTTTTGGCCAGTTTTTGGCCTGTTCTTGCATTGCGCGGTGACCGTCGAGAGCGGAGCAAAACGTCAGCCATCTCAGCACCCTGGAACCCCCCGGGTGGCACAGGGCTGGATGGGGCTTTCGTATAGCAGGGACGGTGCTGCCTCTCGCTTTCGCTCGCTGTCCGCCGCTCGCCGCTCGCTCGTGCAGCCAAAAATGGCCAGTTTTGGCCCGTTTTTGGGCCGTTTTGGCCAGTTTTGGGCTGTTCTTGCATTGCGCGGTGACCGTCGAGAGCGGAGCAAAACGTCAGCCATCTCAGCACCCTGGAACCCCCCGGGTGGCACAGGGCTGGATGGGGCTTTCGTATAGCAGGGACGGTGCTGCCTCTCGCTTCGCTCGCTGTCCGCCGCTCGCCGCTCGCTCGCGCAGCCAAAAATGGCCAGTTTTGGCCGTTTTTGGGCCGTTTTGGCCAGTTTTTGGCCTGTTCTTGCATTGCGCGGTGACCGTCGAGAGCGGAGCAAAACGTCAGCCATCTCAGCACCCTGGAACCCCCCGGGTGGCACAGGGCTGGATGGGGCTTTCGTATAGCAGGGACGGTGCTGCCTCTCGCTTCGCTCGCTGTCCGCCGCTCGCCGCTCGCTCGTGCAGCCAAAAATGGCCAGTTTTGGCCCGTTTTTGGGCCGTTTTGGCCAGTTTTTGGCCTGTTCTTGCATTGCGCGGTGACCGTCGAGAGCGGAGCAAAACGTCAGCCATCTCAGCACCCTGGAACCCCCCGGGTGGCACAGGGCTGGATGGGGCTTTCGTATAGCAGGGACGGTGCTGCCTCTCGCTTCGCTCGCTGTCCGCCGCTCGCCGCTCGCTCGTGCAGCCAAAAATGGCCAGTTTTGGCCCGTTTTTGGGCCGTTTTGGCCAGTTTTTGGCCTGTTCTTGCATTGCGCGGTGACCGTCGAGAGCGGAGCAAAACGTCAGCCATCTCAGCACCCTGGAACCCCCCGGGTGGCACAGGGCTGGATGGGGCTTTCGTATAGCAGGGACGGTGCTGCCTCTCGCTTCGCTCGCTGTCCGCCGCTCGCCGCTCGCTCGTGCAGCCAAAAATGGCCAGTTTTGGCCCGTTTTTGGGCCGTTTTGGCCAGTTTTTGGGCCTGTTCTTGCATTGCGCGGTGACCGTCGAGAGCGGAGCAAAACGTCAGCCATCTCAGCACCCTGGAACCCCCCGGGTGGCACAGGGCTGGATGGGGCTTTCGTATAGCAGGGACGGTGCTGCCTCTCGCTTCGCTCGCTGTCCGCCGCTCGCCGCTCGCTCGCGCAGCCAAAAATGGCCAGTTTTGGCCCGTTTTTGGGCCGTTTTGGCCAGTTTTTGGCCTGTTCTTGCATTGCGCGGTGACCGTCGAGAGCGGAGCAAAACGTCAGCCATCTCAGCACCCTGGAACCCCCCGGGTGGCACAGGGCTGGATGGGGCTTTCGTATAGCAGGGACGGTGCTGCCTCTCGCTTCGCTCGCTGTCCGCCGCTCGCCGCTCGCTCGTGCAGCCAAAAATGGCCAGTTTTGGCCCGTTTTTGGGCCGTTTTGGCCAGTTTTTGGCCTGTTCTTGCATTGCGCGGTGACCGTCGAGAGCGGAGCAAAACGTCAGCCATCTCAGCACCCTGGAACCCCCCGGGTGGCACAGGGCTGGATGGGGCTTTCGTATAGCAGGGACGGTGCTGCCTCTCGCTTCGCTCGCTGTCCGCCGCTCGCCGCTCGCTCGTGCAGCCAAAAATGGCCAGTTTTGGCCCGTTTTTGGGCCGTTTTGGCCAGTTTTTGGCCTGTTCTTGCATTGCGCGGTGACCGTCGAGAGCGGAGCAAAACGTCAGCCATCTCAGCACCCTGGAACCCCCCGGGTGGCACAGGGCTGGATGGGGCTTTCGTATAGCAGGGACGGTGCTGCCTCTCGCTTCGCTCGCTGTCCGCCGCTCGCCGCTCGCTCGTGCAGCCAAAAATGGCCAGTTTTGGCCCGTTTTTGGGCCGTTTTGGCCAGTTTTTGGCCTGTTCTTGCATTGCGCGGTGACCGTCGAGAGCGGAGCAAAACGTCAGCCATCTCAGCACCCTGGAACCCCCCGGGTGGCACAGGGCTGGATGGGGCTTTCGTATAGCAGGGACGGTGCTGCCTCTCGCTTCGCTCGCTGTCCGCCGCTCGCCGCTCGCTCGCGCAGCCAAAAATGGCCAGTTTTGGCCCGTTTTTGGGCCGTTTTGGCCAGTTTTTGGCCTGTTCTTGC
>NW_027020997.1:12500-17500 GCF_036884655.1 Musa acuminata AAA Group
GTCGTGAGCGGAGCAAAACGTCAGCCATCTCAGCACCCTGGAACCCCCCGGGTGGCACAGGGCTGGATGGGGCTTTCGTATATAGCAGGGACGGTGCTGCCTCTCGCTTCGCTCGCTGTCCGCCGCTCGCCGCTCGCTCGCGCAGCCAAAAATGGCCAGTTTTGGCCCGTTTTTGGGCCGTTTTGGCCAGTTTTTGGCCTGTTCTTGCATTGCGCGGTGACCGTCGAGAGCGGAGCAAAACGTCAGCCATCTCAGCACCCTGGAACCCCCCGGGTGGCACAGGGCTGGATGGGGCTTTCGTATAGCAGGGACGGTGCTGCCTCTCGCTTCGCTCGCTGTCCGCCGCTCGCCGCTCGCTCGTGCAGCCAAAAATGGCCAGTTTTGGCCCGTTTTTGGGCCGTTTTGGCCAGTTTTTGGCCTGTTCTTGCATTGCGCGGTGACCGTCGAGAGCGGAGCAAAACGTCAGCCATCTCAGCACCCTGGAACCCCCCGGGTGGCACAGGGCTGGATGGGGCTTTCGTATAGCAGGGACGGTGCTGCCTCTCGCTTCGCTCGCTGTCCGCCGCTCGCCGCTCGCTCGTGCAGCCAAAAATGGCCAGTTTTGGCCCGTTTTTGGGCCGTTTTGGCCAGTTTTTGGCCTGTTCTTGCATTGCGCGGTGACCGTCGAGAGCGGAGCAAAACGTCAGCCATCTCAGCACCCTGGAACCCCCCGGGTGGCACAGGGCTGGATGGGGCTTTCGTATAGCAGGGACGGTGCTGCCTCTCGCTTCGCTCGCTGTCCGCCGCTCGCCGCTCGCTCGTGCAGCCAAAAATGGCCAGTTTTGGCCCGTTTTTGGGCCGTTTTGGCCAGTTTTTGGCCTGTTCTTGCATTGCGCGGTGACCGTCGAGAGCGGAGCAAAACGTCAGCCATCTCAGCACCCTGGAACCCCCCGGGTGGCACAGGGCTGGATGGGGCTTTCGTATAGCAGGGACGGTGCTGCCTCTCGCTTCGCTCGCTGTCCGCCGCTCGCCGCTCGCTCGTGCAGCCAAAAATGGCCAGTTTTGGCCCGTTTTTGGGCCGTTTTGGCCAGTTTTTGGCCTGTTCTTGCATTGCGCGGTGACCGTCGAGAGCGGAGCAAAACGTCAGCCATCTCAGCACCCTGGAACCCCCCGGGTGGCACAGGGCTGGATGGGGCTTTCGTATAGCAGGGACGGTGCTGCCTCTCGCTTCGCTCGCTGTCCGCCGCTCGCCGCTCGCTCGTGCAGCCAAAAATGGCCAGTTTTGGCCCGTTTTTGGGCCGTTTTGGCCAGTTTTTGGCCTGTTCTTGCATTGCGCGGTGACCGTCGAGAGCGGAGCAAAACGTCAGCCATCTCAGCACCCTGGAACCCCCCGGGTGGCACAGGGCTGGATGGGGCTTTCGTATAGCAGGGACGGTGCTGCCTCTCGCTTCGCTCGCTGTCCGCCGCTCGCCGCTCGCTCGTGCAGCCAAAAATGGCCAGTTTTGGCCCGTTTTTGGGCCGTTTTGGCCAGTTTTTGGCCTGTTCTTGCATTGCGCGGTGACCGTCGAGAGCGGAGCAAAACGTCAGCCATCTCAGCACCCTGGAACCCCCCGGGTGGCACAGGGCTGGATGGGGCTTTCGTATAGCAGGGACGGTGCTGCCTCTCGCTTCGCTCGCTGTCCGCCGCTCGCCGCTCGCTCGTGCAGCCAAAAATGGCCAGTTTTGGCCCGTTTTTGGGCCGTTTTGGCCAGTTTTTGGCCTGTTCTTGCATTGCGCGGTGACCGTCGAGAGCGGAGCAAAACGTCAGCCATCTCAGCACCCTGGAACCCCCCGGGTGGCACAGGGCTGGATGGGGCTTTCGTATAGCAGGGACGGTGCTGCCTCTCGCTTCGCTCGCTGTCCGCCGCTCGCCGCTCGCTCGTGCAGCCAAAAATGGCCAGTTTTGGCCCGTTTTTGGGCCGTTTTGGCCAGTTTTTGGCCTGTTCTTGCATTGCGCGGTGACCGTCGAGAGCGGAGCAAAACGTCAGCCATCTCAGCACCCTGGAACCCCCCGGGTGGCACAGGGCTGGATGGGGCTTTCGTATAGCAGGGACGGTGCTGCCTCTCGCTTCGCTCGCTGTCCGCCGCTCGCCGCTCGCTCGCGCAGCCAAAAATGGCCAGTTTTGGCCCGTTTTTGGGCCGTTTTGGCCAGTTTTTGGCCTGTTCTTGCATTGCGCGGTGACCGTCGAGAGCGGAGCAAAACGTCAGCCATCTCAGCACCCTGGAACCCCCCGGGTGGCACAGGGCTGGATGGGGCTTTCGTATAGCAGGGACGGTGCTGCCTCTCGCTTCGCTCGCTGTCCGCCGCTCGCCGCTCGCTCGTGCAGCCAAAAATGGCCAGTTTTGGCCCGTTTTTGGGCCGTTTTGGCCAGTTTTTGGCCTGTTCTTGCATTGCGCGGTGACCGTCGAGAGCGGAGCAAAACGTCAGCCATCTCAGCACCCTGGAACCCCCCGGGTGGCACAGGGCTGGATGGGGCTTTCGTATAGCAGGGACGGTGCTGCCTCTCGCTTCGCTCGCTGTCCGCCGCTCGCCGCTCGCTCGTGCAGCCAAAAATGGCCAGTTTTGGCCCGTTTTTGGGCCGTTTTGGCCAGTTTTTGGCCTGTTCTTGCATTGCGCGGTGACCGTCGAGAGCGGAGCAAAACGTCAGCCATCTCAGCACCCTGGAACCCCCCGGGTGGCACAGGGCTGGATGGGGCTTTCGTATAGCAGGGACGGTGCTGCCTCTCGCTTCGCTCGCTGTCCGCCGCTCGCCGCTCGCTCGTGCAGCCAAAAATGGCCAGTTTTGGCCCGTTTTTGGGCCGTTTTGGCCAGTTTTTGGCCTGTTCTTGCATTGCGCGGTGACCGTCGAGAGCGGAGCAAAACGTCAGCCATCTCAGCACCCTGGAACCCCCCGGGTGGCACAGGGCTGGATGGGGCTTTCGTATAGCAGGGACGGTGCTGCCTCTCGCTTCGCTCGCTGTCCGCCGCTCGCCGCTCGCTCGCGCAGCCAAAAATGGCCAGTTTTGGCCCGTTTTTGGGCCGTTTTGGCCAGTTTTTGGCCTGTTCTTGCATTGCGCGGTGACCGTCGAGAGCGGAGCAAAACGTCAGCCATCTCAGCACCCTGGAACCCCCCGGGTGGCACAGGGCTGGATGGGGCTTTCGTATAGCAGGGACGGTGCTGCCTCTCGCTTCGCTCGCTGTCCGCCGCTCGCCGCTCGCTCGTGCAGCCAAAAATGGCCAGTTTTGGCCCGTTTTTGGGCCGTTTTGGCCAGTTTTTGGCCTGTTCTTGCATTGCGCGGTGACCGTCGAGAGCGGAGCAAAACGTCAGCCATCTCAGCACCCTGGAACCCCCCGGGTGGCACAGGGCTGGATGGGGCTTTCGTATAGCAGGGACGGTGCTGCCTCTCGCTTCGCTCGCTGTCCGCCGCTCGCCGCTCGCTCGTGCAGCCAAAAATGGCCAGTTTTGGCCCGTTTTTGGGCCGTTTTGGCCAGTTTTTGGCCTGTTCTTGCATTGCGCGGTGACCGTCGAGAGCGGAGCAAAACGTCAGCCATCTCAGCACCCTGGAACCCCCCGGGTGGCACAGGGCTGGATGGGGCTTTCGTATAGCAGGGACGGTGCTGCCTCTCGCTTCGCTCGCTGTCCGCCGCTCGCCGCTCGCTCGTGCAGCCAAAAATGGCCAGTTTTGGCCCGTTTTTGGGCCGTTTTGGCCAGTTTTTGGCCTGTTCTTGCATTGCGCGGTGACCGTCGAGAGCGGAGCAAAACGTCAGCCATCTCAGCACCCTGGAACCCCCCGGGTGGCACAGGGCTGGATGGGGCTTTCGTATAGCAGGGACGGTGCTGCCTCTCGCTTCGCTCGCTGTCCGCCGCTCGCCGCTCGCTCGCGCAGCCAAAAATGGCCAGTTTTGGCCCGTTTTTGGGCCGTTTTGGCCAGTTTTTGGCCTGTTCTTGCATTGCGCGGTGACCGTCGAGAGCGGAGCAAAACGTCAGCCATCTCAGCACCCTGGAACCCCCCGGGTGGCACAGGGCTGGATGGGGCTTTCGTATAGCAGGGACGGTGCTGCCTCTCGCTTCGCTCGCTGTCCGCCGCTCGCCGCTCGCGCAGCCAAAAATGGCCAGTTTTGGCCCGTTTTTGGGCCGTTTTGGCCAGTTTTTGGCCTGTTCTTGCATTGCGCGGTGACCGTCGAGAGCGGAGCAAAACGTCAGCCATCTCAGCACCCTGGAACCCCCCGGGTGGCACAGGGCTGGATGGGGCTTTCGTATAGCAGGGACGGTGCTGCCTCTCGCTTCGCTCGCTGTTCGCCGCTCGCCGCTCGCTCGCGCAGCCAAAAATGGCCAGTTTTGGCCCGTTTTTGGGCTGTTTTGGCCAGTTTTTGGCCTGTTCTTGCGTGGTGCGGTGACCGTCGTGAGCGGAGCAAAACGTCAGCCATCTCAGCACCCTGGAACCCCCCGGGTGGCACAGGGCTGGATGGGGCTTTCGTATAGCAGGGACGGTGCTGCCTCTCGCTTCGCTCGCTGTTCGCCGCTCGCCGCTCGCTCGCGCAGCCAAAAATGGCCAGTTTTGGCCCGTTTTTGGGCTGTTTTGGCCTGTTTTTGGGCTGTTCTTGTGTGGCGCGGTGACCGTCGTGAGCGGAGCAAAATGTCAGCCATCTCAGCACCCTGGAACCCCCCGGGTGGCACAGGGCTGGATGGGGCTTTCGTATAGCAGGGACGGTGCTGCCTCGCGCTTCGCTCGCTGTTCGCCGCTCTCCGCTCGCTCGCGCAGCAAAAAATGGCCAGTTTTGGCCCGTTTTTGGGCTGTTTTGGCCAGTTTTTGGCCTGTTCTTGCGTGCCGCGGCGACCGTCGTGAGCGGAGCAAAACGTCAGCCATCTCAGCACCCTGGAACCCCCCGGGTGGCACAGGGCTGGATGGGGCTTTCGTATAGCAGGGACGGTGCTGCCTCTCGCTTCGCTCGCTGTCCGCCGCTCGCTGCTCGCTCGCGCAGCCAAAAATGGCCAGTTTTG
>NW_027020997.1:27500-30000 GCF_036884655.1 Musa acuminata AAA Group
TGGGCCGTTTTGGCCAGTTTTTGGCCTGTTCTTGCATTGCGCGGTGACCGTCGAGAGCGGAGCAAAACGTCAGCCATCTCAGCACCCTGGAACCCCCCGGGTGGCACAGGGCTGGATGGGGCTTTCGTATAGCAGGGACGGTGCTGCCTCTCGCTTCGCTCGCTGTCCGCCGCTCGCCGCTCGCTCGTGCAGCCAAAAATGGCCAGTTTTGGCCCGTTTTTGGGCCGTTTTGGCCAGTTTTTGGCCTGTTCTTGCATTGCGCGGTGACCGTCGAGAGCGGAGCAAAACGTCAGCCATCTCAGCACCCTGGAACCCCCCGGGTGGCACAGGGCTGGATGGGGCTTTCGTATAGCAGGGACGGTGCTGCCTCTCGCTTCGCTCGCTGTCCGCCGCTCGCCGCTCGCTCGTGCAGCCAAAAATGGCCAGTTTTGGCCCGTTTTTGGGCCGTTTTGGCCAGTTTTTGGCCTGTTCTTGCATTGCGCGGTGACCGTCGAGAGCGGAGCAAAACGTCAGCCATCTCAGCACCCTGGAACCCCCCGGGTGGCACAGGGCTGGATGGGGCTTTCGTATAGCAGGGACGGTGCTGCCTCTCGCTTCGCTCGCTGTCCGCCGCTCGCCGCTCGCTCGTGCAGCCAAAAATGGCCAGTTTTGGCCCGTTTTTGGGCCGTTTTGGCCAGTTTTTGGCCTGTTCTTGCATTGCGCGGTGACCGTCGAGAGCGGAGCAAAACGTCAGCCATCTCAGCACCCTGGAACCCCCCGGGTGGCACAGGGCTGGATGGGGCTTTCGTATAGCAGGGACGGTGCTGCCTCTCGCTTCGCTCGCTGTCCGCCGCTCGCCGCTCGCTCGTGCAGCCAAAAATGGCCAGTTTTGGCCCGTTTTTGGGCCGTTTTGGCCAGTTTTTGGCCTGTTCTTGCATTGCGCGGTGACCGTCGAGAGCGGAGCAAAACGTCAGCCATCTCAGCACCCTGGAACCCCCCGGGTGGCACAGGGCTGGATGGGGCTTTCGTATAGCAGGGACGGTGCTGCCTCTCGCTTCGCTCGCTGTCCGCCGCTCGCCGCTCGCTCGCGCAGCCAAAAATGGCCAGTTTTGGCCCGTTTTTGGGCCGTTTTGGCCAGTTTTTGGCCTGTTCTTGCATTGCGCGGTGACCGTCGAGAGCGGAGCAAAACGTCAGCCATCTCAGCACCCTGGAACCCCCCGGGTGGCACAGGGCTGGATGGGGCTTTCGTATAGCAGGGACGGTGCTGCCTCTCGCTTCGCTCGCTGTCCGCCGCTCGCCGCTCGCTCGTGCAGCCAAAAATGGCCAGTTTTGGCCCGTTTTTGGGCCGTTTTGGCCAGTTTTTGGCCTGTTCTTGCATTGCGCGGTGACCGTCGAGAGCGGAGCAAAACGTCAGCCATCTCAGCACCCTGGAACCCCCCGGGTGGCACAGGGCTGGATGGGGCTTTCGTATAGCAGGGACGGTGCTGCCTCTCGCTTCGCTCGCTGTCCGCCGCTCGCCGCTCGCTCGTGCAGCCAAAAATGGCCAGTTTTGGCCCGTTTTTGGGCCGTTTTGGCCAGTTTTTGGCCTGTTCTTGCATTGCGCGGTGACCGTCGAGAGCGGAGCAAAACGTCAGCCATCTCAGCACCCTGGAACCCCCCGGGTGGCACAGGGCTGGATGGGGCTTTCGTATAGCAGGGACGGTGCTGCCTCTCGCTTCGCTCGCTGTCCGCCGCTCGCCGCTCGCTCGTGCAGCCAAAAATGGCCAGTTTTGGCCCGTTTTTGGGCCGTTTTGGCCAGTTTTTGGCCTGTTCTTGCATTGCGCGGTGACCGTCGAGAGCGGAGCAAAACGTCAGCCATCTCAGCACCCTGGAACCCCCCGGGTGGCACAGGGCTGGATGGGGCTTTCGTATAGCAGGGACGGTGCTGCCTCTCGCTTCGCTCGCTGTCCGCCGCTCGCCGCTCGCTCGCGCAGCCAAAAATGGCCAGTTTTGGCCCGTTTTTGGGCCGTTTTGGCCAGTTTTTGGCCTGTTCTTGCATTGCGCGGTGACCGTCGAGAGCGGAGCAAAACGTCAGCCATCTCAGCACCCTGGAACCCCCCGGGTGGCACAGGGCTGGATGGGGCTTTCGTATAGCAGGGACGGTGCTGCCTCTCGCTTCGCTCGCTGTCCGCCGCTCGCCGCTCGCTCGTGCAGCCAAAAATGGCCAGTTTTGGCCCGTTTTTGGGCCGTTTTGGCCAGTTTTTGGCCTGTTCTTGCATTGCGCGGTGACCGTCGAGAGCGGAGCAAAACGTCAGCCATCTCAGCACCCTGGAACCCCCCGGGTGGCACAGGGCTGGATGGGGCTTTCGTATAGCAGGGACGGTGCTGCCTCTCGCTTCGCTCGCTGTCCGCCGCTCGCCGCTCGCTCGTGCAGCCAAAAATGGCCAGTTTTGGCCCGTTTTTGGGCCGTTTTGGCCAGTTTTTGGCCTGTTCTTGCATTGCGCGGTGACCGTCGAGAGCGGAGCAAAACGTCAGCCATCTC
>NW_027020997.1:40000-45000 GCF_036884655.1 Musa acuminata AAA Group
CCCCCGGGTGGCACAGGGCTGGATGGGGCTTTCGTATAGCAGGGACGGTGCTGCCTCTCGCTTCGCTCGCTGTTCGCCGCTCACCGCTCGCTCGCTCAGACCAAAAATGGCCAGTTTTGGCCCGTTTTTGGGCTGTTTTGGCCTGTTTTTGGTCCGTTCTTGCATGGCGCGGTGACCGTCGTGAGCGGAGCAAAACGTCAGCCATCTCAGCACCCTGGAACCCCCCGGGTGGCACAGGGCTGGATGGGGCTTTCGTATAGCAGGGACGGTGCTGCCTCACGCTTCGCTCGCTGTTCGCCGCTCGCCGCTCGCTCGCGCAGCCAAAAATGACCAGTTTTGGCCCGTTTTTGGGCTGTTTTGGCCTGTTTATGGTCCGTTCTTGCGTGGTGCGGTGACCGTCGTGAGCGGAGCAAAACGTCAGCCATCTCAGCACCCTGGAACCCCCCGGGTGGCACAGGGCTGGATGGGGCTTTCGTATATAGCAGGGACGGTGCTGCCTCTCGCTTCGCTCGCTGTCCGCCGCTCGCCGCTCGCTCGCGCAGCCAAAAATGGCCAGTTTTGGCCCGTTTTTGGGCCGTTTTAGCCAGTTTTTGGCCTGTTCTTGCATTGCGCGGTGACCGTCGAGAGCGGAGCAAAACGTCAGCCATCTCAGCACCCTGGAACCCCCCGGGTGGCACAGGGCTGGATGGGGCTTTCGTATAGCAGGGACGGTGCTGCCTCTCGCTTCGCTCGCTGTCCGCCGCTCGCCGCTCGCTCGTGCAGCCAAAAATGGCCAGTTTTGGCCCGTTTTTGGGCCGTTTTGGCCAGTTTTTGGCCTGTTCTTGCATTGCGCGGTGACCGTCGAGAGCGGAGCAAAACGTCAGCCATCTCAGCACCCTGGAACCCCCCGGGTGGCACAGGGCTGGATGGGGCTTTCGTATAGCAGGGACGGTGCTGCCTCTCGCTTCGCTCGCTGTCCGCCGCTCGCCGCTCGCTCGTGCAGCCAAAAATGGCCAGTTTTGGCCCGTTTTTGGGCCGTTTTGGCCAGTTTTTGGCCTGTTCTTGCATTGCGCGGTGACCGTCGAGAGCGGAGCAAAACGTCAGCCATCTCAGCACCCTGGAACCCCCCGGGTGGCACAGGGCTGGATGGGGCTTTCGTATAGCAGGGACGGTGCTGCCTCTCGCTTCGCTCGCTGTCCGCCGCTCGCCGCTCGCTCGTGCAGCCAAAAATGGCCAGTTTTGGCCCGTTTTTGGGCCGTTTTGGCCAGTTTTTGGCCTGTTCTTGCATTGCGCGGTGACCGTCGAGAGCGGAGCAAAACGTCAGCCATCTCAGCACCCTGGAACCCCCCGGGTGGCACAGGGCTGGATGGGGCTTTCGTATAGCAGGGACGGTGCTGCCTCTCGCTTCGCTCGCTGTCCGCCGCTCGCCGCTCGCTCGTGCAGCCAAAAATGGCCAGTTTTGGCCCGTTTTTGGGCCGTTTTGGCCAGTTTTTGGCCTGTTCTTGCATTGCGCGGTGACCGTCGAGAGCGGAGCAAAACGTCAGCCATCTCAGCACCCTGGAACCCCCCGGGTGGCACAGGGCTGGATGGGGCTTTCGTATAGCAGTTTTGGCCCGTTTTTTGGCCGTTTTGGCCAGTTGTTTTGGCCTGGTTCTTGCCATTGCGCGGTGACCGTCGAGAGCGGAGCAAAACGTCAGCCATCTCAGCACCCTGGAACCCCCGGGTGGCACAGGGCTGGATGGGGCTTTCGATATAGCAGGGACGGTGCTGCCTCTCGCTTCGCTCGCTGTCCGCCGCTCGCCGCTCGCTCGTGCAGCCAAAAATGGCCAGTTTTGGCCCGTTTTTGGGCCGTTTTGGCCAGTTTTTGGCCTGTTCTTGCATTGCGCGGTGACCGTCGAGAGCGGAGCAAAACGTCAGCCATCTCAGCACCCTGGAACCCCCCGGGTGGCACAGGGCTGGATGGGGCTTTCGTATAGCAGGGACGGTGCTGCCTCTCGCTTCGCTCGCTGTCCGCCGCTCGCCGCTCGCTCGTGGCCAGCCAAAAATGGCCAGTTTTGGCCCGTTTTTGGGCCGTTTTGGCCAGTTTTTGGCCTGTTCTTGCATTGCGCGGTGACCGTCGAGAGCGGAGCAAAACGTCAGCCATCTCAGCACCCTGGAACCCCCCGGGTGGCACAGGGCTGGATGGGGCTTTCGTATAGCAGGGACGGTGCTGCCTCTCGCTTCGCTCGCTGTCCGCCGCTCGCCGCTCGCTCGTGCAGCCAAAAATGGCCAGTTTTGGCCCGTTTTTGGGCCGTTTTGGCCAGTTTTTGGCCTGTTCTTGCATTGCGCGGTGACCGTCGAGAGCGGAGCAAAACGTCAGCCATCTGCCAGTTTTTGGCCTGTTCTTGCATTGCGCGGTGACCGTCGAGAGCGGAGCAAAACGTCAGCCATCTCAGCACCCTGGAACCCCCCGGGTGGCACAGGGCTGGATGGGGCTTTCGTATAGCAGGGACGGTGCTGCCTCTCGCTTCGCTCGCTGTCCGCCGCTCGCCGCTCGCTCGTGCAGCCAAAAATGGCCAGTTTTGGCCCGTTTTTGGGCCGTTTTGGCCAGTTTTTGGCCTGTTCTTGCATTGCGCGGTGACCGTCGAGAGCGGAGCAAAACGTCAGCCATCTCAGCACCCTGGAACCCCCCGGGTGGCACAGGGCTGGATGGGGCTTTCGTATAGCAGGGACGGTGCTGCCTCTCGCTTCGCTCGCTGTCCGCCGCTCGCCGCTCGCTCGTGCAGCCAAAAATGGCCAGTTTTGGCCCGTTTTTGGGCCGTTTTGGCCAGTTTTTGGCCTGTTCTTGCATTGCGCGGTGACCGTCGAGAGCGGAGCAAAACGTCAGCCATCTCAGCACCCTGGAACCCCCCGGGTGGCACAGGGCTGGATGGGGCTTTCGTATAGCAGGGACGGTGCTGCCTCTCGCTTCGCTCGCTGTCCGCCGCTCGCCGCTCGCTCGCGCAGCCAAAAATGGCCAGTTTTGGCCCGTTTTTGGGCCGTTTTGGCCAGTTTTTGGCCTGTTCTTGCATTGCGCGGTGACCGTCGAGAGCGGAGCAAAACGTCAGCCATCTCAGCACCCTGGAACCCCCCGGGTGGCACAGGGCTGGATGGGGCTTTCGTATAGCAGGGACGGTGCTGCCTCTCGCTTCGCTCGCTGTCCGCCGCTCGCCGCTCGCTCGTGCAGCCAAAAATGGCCAGTTTTGGCCCGTTTTTGGGCCGTTTTGGCCAGTTTTTGGCCTGTTCTTGCATTGCGCGGTGACCGTCGAGAGCGGAGCAAAACGTCAGCCATCTCAGCACCCTGGAACCCCCCGGGTGGCACAGGGCTGGATGGGGCTTTCGTATAGCAGGGACGGTGCTGCCTCTCGCTTCGCTCGCTGTCCGCCGCTCGCCGCTCGCTCGTGCAGCCAAAAATGGCCAGTTTTGGCCCGTTTTTGGGCCGTTTTGGCCAGTTTTTGGCCTGTTCTTGCATTGCGCGGTGACCGTCGAGAGCGGAGCAAAACGTCAGCCATCTCAGCACCCTGGAACCCCCCGGGTGGCACAGGGCTGGATGGGGCTTTCGTATAGCAGGGACGGTGCTGCCTCTCGCTTCGCTCGCTGTCCGCCGCTCGCCGCTCGCTCGTGCAGCCAAAAATGGCCAGTTTTGGCCCGTTTTTGGGCCGTTTTGGCCAGTTTTTGGCCTGTTCTTGCATTGCGCGGTGACCGTCGAGAGCGGAGCAAAACGTCAGCCATCTCAGCACCCTGGAACCCCCCGGGTGGCACAGGGCTGGATGGGGCTTTCGTATAGCAGGGACGGTGCTGCCTCTCGCTTCGCTCGCTGTCCGCCGCTCGCCGCTCGCTCGCGCAGCCAAAAATGGCCAGTTTTGGCCCGTTTTTGGGCCGTTTTGGCCAGTTTTTGGCCTGTTCTTGCATTGCGCGGTGACCGTCGAGAGCGGAGCAAAACGTCAGCCATCTCAGCACCCTGGAACCCCCCGGGTGGCACAGGGCTGGATGGGGCTTTCGTATAGCAGGGACGGTGCTGCCTCTCGCTTCGCTCGCTGTCCGCCGCTCGCCGCTCGCTCGTGCAGCCAAAAATGGCCAGTTTTGGCCCGTTTTTGGGCCGTTTTGGCCAGTTTTTGGCCTGTTCTTGCATTGCGCGGTGACCGTCGAGAGCGGAGCAAAACGTCAGCCATCTCAGCACCCTGGAACCCCCCGGGTGGCACAGGGCTGGATGGGGCTTTCGTATAGCAGGGACGGTGCTGCCTCTCGCTTCGCTCGCTGTCCGCCGCTCGCCGCTCGCTCGTGCAGCCAAAAATGGCCAGTTTTGGCCCGTTTTTGGGCCGTTTTGGCCAGTTTTTGGCCTGTTCTTGCATTGCGCGGTGACCGTCGAGAGCGGAGCAAAACGTCAGCCATCTCAGCACCCTGGAACCCCCCGGGTGGCACAGGGCTGGATGGGGCTTTCGTATAGCAGGGACGGTGCTGCCTCTCGCTTCGCTCGCTGTCCGCCGCTCGCCGCTCGCTCGTGCAGCCAAAAATGGCCAGTTTTGGCCCGTTTTTGGGCCGTTTTGGCCAGTTTTTGGCCTGTTCTTGCATTGCGCGGTGACCGTCGAGAGCGGAGCAAAACGTCAGCCATCTCAGCACCCTGGAACCCCCCGGGTGGCACAGGGCTGGATGGGGCTTTCGTATAGCAGGGACGGTGCTGCCTCTCGCTTCGCTCGCTGTCCGCCGCTCGCCGCTCGCTCGCGCAGCCAAAAATGGCCAGTTTTGGCCCGTTTTTGGGCCGTTTTGGCCAGTTTTTGGCCTGTTCTTGCATTGCGCGGTGACCGTCGAGAGCGGAGCAAAACGTCAGCCATCTCAGCACCCTGGAACCCCCCGGGTGGCACAGGGCTGGATGGGGCTTTCGTATAGCAGGGACGGTGCTGCCTCTCGCTTCGCTCGCTGTCCGCCGCTCGCCGCTCGCGCAGCCAAAAATGGCCAGTTTTGGCCCGTTTTTGGGCCGTTTTGGCCAGTTTTTGGCCTGTTCT
>NW_027020997.1:55000-60000 GCF_036884655.1 Musa acuminata AAA Group
GCGGTGACCGTCGAGAGCGGAGCAAAACGTCAGCCATCTCAGCACCCTGGAACCCCCCGGGTGGCACAGGGCTGGATGGGGCTTTCGTATAGCAGGGACGGTGCTGCCTCTCGCTTCGCTCGCTGTCCGCCGCTCGCCGCTCGCTCGTGCAGCCAAAAATGGCCAGTTTTGGCCCGTTTTTGGGCCGTTTTGGCCAGTTTTTGGCCTGTTCTTGCATTGCGCGGTGACCGTCGAGAGCGGAGCAAAACGTCAGCCATCTCAGCACCCTGGAACCCCCCGGGTGGCACAGGGCTGGATGGGGCTTTCGTATAGCAGGGACGGTGCTGCCTCTCGCTTCGCTCGCTGTCCGCCGCTCGCCGCTCGCTCGTGCAGCCAAAAATGGCCAGTTTTGGCCCGTTTTTGGGCCGTTTTGGCCAGTTTTTGGCCTGTTCTTGCATTGCGCGGTGACCGTCGAGAGCGGAGCAAAACGTCAGCCATCTCAGCACCCTGGAACCCCCCGGGTGGCACAGGGCTGGATGGGGCTTTCGTATAGCAGGGACGGTGCTGCCTCTCGCTTCGCTCGCTGTCCGCCGCTCGCCGCTCGCTCGTGCAGCCAAAAATGGCCAGTTTTGGCCCGTTTTTGGGCCGTTTTGGCCAGTTTTTGGCCTGTTCTTGCATTGCGCGGTGACCGTCGAGAGCGGAGCAAAACGTCAGCCATCTCAGCACCCTGGAACCCCCCGGGTGGCACAGGGCTGGATGGGGCTTTCGTATAGCAGGGACGGTGCTGCCTCTCGCTTCGCTCGCTGTCCGCCGCTCGCCGCTCGCTCGTGCAGCCAAAAATGGCCAGTTTTGGCCCGTTTTTGGGCCGTTTTGGCCAGTTTTTGGCCTGTTCTTGCATTGCGCGGTGACCGTCGAGAGCGGAGCAAAACGTCAGCCATCTCAGCACCCTGGAACCCCCCGGGTGGCACAGGGCTGGATGGGGCTTTCGTATAGCAGGGACGGTGCTGCCTCTCGCTTCGCTCGCTGTCCGCCGCTCGCCGCTCGCTCGTGCAGCCAAAAATGGCCAGTTTTGGCCCGTTTTTGGGCCGTTTTGGCCAGTTTTTGGCCTGTTCTTGCATTGCGCGGTGACCGTCGAGAGCGGAGCAAAACGTCAGCCATCTCAGCACCCTGGAACCCCCCGGGTGGCACAGGGCTGGATGGGGCTTTCGTATAGCAGGGACGGTGCTGCCTCTCGCTTCGCTCGCTGTCCGCCGCTCGCCGCTCGCTCGTGCAGCCAAAAATGGCCAGTTTTGGCCCGTTTTTGGGCCGTTTTGGCCAGTTTTTGGCCTGTTCTTGCATTGCGCGGTGACCGTCGAGAGCGGAGCAAAACGTCAGCCATCTCAGCACCCTGGAACCCCCCGGGTGGCACAGGGCTGGATGGGGCTTTCGTATAGCAGGGACGGTGCTGCCTCTCGCTTCGCTCGCTGTCCGCCGCTCGCCGCTCGCTCGTGCAGCCAAAAATGGCCAGTTTTGGCCCGTTTTTGGGCCGTTTTGGCCAGTTTTTGGCCTGTTCTTGCATTGCGCGGTGACCGTCGAGAGCGGAGCAAAACGTCAGCCATCTCAGCACCCTGGAACCCCCCGGGTGGCACAGGGCTGGATGGGGCTTTCGTATAGCAGGGACGGTGCTGCCTCTCGCTTCGCTCGCTGTCCGCCGCTCGCCGCTCGCTCGTGCAGCCAAAAATGGCCAGTTTTGGCCCGTTTTTGGGCCGTTTTGGCCAGTTTTTGGCCTGTTCTTGCATTGCGCGGTGACCGTCGAGAGCGGAGCAAAACGTCAGCCATCTCAGCACCCTGGAACCCCCCGGGTGGCACAGGGCTGGATGGGGCTTTCGTATAGCAGGGACGGTGCTGCCTCTCGCTTCGCTCGCTGTCCGCCGCTCGCCGCTCGCTCGCGCAGCCAAAAATGGCCAGTTTTGGCCCGTTTTTGGGCCGTTTTGGCCAGTTTTTGGCCTGTTCTTGCATTGCGCGGTGACCGTCGAGAGCGGAGCAAAACGTCAGCCATCTCAGCACCCTGGAACCCCCCGGGTGGCACAGGGCTGGATGGGGCTTTCGTATAGCAGGGACGGTGCTGCCTCTCGCTTCGCTCGCTGTCCGCCGCTCGCCGCTCGCTCGTGCAGCCAAAAATGGCCAGTTTTGGCCCGTTTTTGGGCCGTTTTGGCCAGTTTTTGGCCTGTTCTTGCATTGCGCGGTGACCGTCGAGAGCGGAGCAAAACGTCAGCCATCTCAGCACCCTGGAACCCCCCGGGTGGCACAGGGCTGGATGGGGCTTTCGTATAGCAGGGACGGTGCTGCCTCTCGCTTCGCTCGCTGTCCGCCGCTCGCCGCTCGCTCGTGCAGCCAAAAATGGCCAGTTTTGGCCCGTTTTTGGGCCGTTTTGGCCAGTTTTTGGCCTGTTCTTGCATTGCGCGGTGACCGTCGAGAGCGGAGCAAAACGTCAGCCATCTCAGCACCCTGGAACCCCCCGGGTGGCACAGGGCTGGATGGGGCTTTCGTATAGCAGGGACGGTGCTGCCTCTCGCTTCGCTCGCTGTCCGCCGCTCGCCGCTCGCTCGTGCAGCCAAAAATGGCCAGTTTTGGCCCGTTTTTGGGCCGTTTTGGCCAGTTTTTGGCCTGTTCTTGCATTGCGCGGTGACCGTCGAGAGCGGAGCAAAACGTCAGCCATCTCAGCACCCTGGAACCCCCCGGGTGGCACAGGGCTGGATGGGGCTTTCGTATAGCAGGGACGGTGCTGCCTCTCGCTTCGCTCGCTGTCCGCCGCTCGCCGCTCGCTCGCGCAGCCAAAAATGGCCAGTTTTGGCCCGTTTTTGGGCCGTTTTGGCCAGTTTTTGGCCTGTTCTTGCATTGCGCGGTGACCGTCGAGAGCGGAGCAAAACGTCAGCCATCTCAGCACCCTGGAACCCCCCGGGTGGCACAGGGCTGGATGGGGCTTTCGTATAGCAGGGACGGTGCTGCCTCTCGCTTCGCTCGCTGTCCGCCGCTCGCCGCTCGCTCGTGCAGCCAAAAATGGCCAGTTTTGGCCCGTTTTTGGGCCGTTTTGGCCAGTTTTTGGCCTGTTCTTGCATTGCGCGGTGACCGTCGAGAGCGGAGCAAAACGTCAGCCATCTCAGCACCCTGGAACCCCCCGGGTGGCACAGGGCTGGATGGGGCTTTCGTATAGCAGGGACGGTGCTGCCTCTCGCTTCGCTCGCTGTCCGCCGCTCGCCGCTCGCTCGTGCAGCCAAAAATGGCCAGTTTTGGCCCGTTTTTGGGCCGTTTTGGCCAGTTTTTGGCCTGTTCTTGCATTGCGCGGTGACCGTCGAGAGCGGAGCAAAACGTCAGCCATCTCAGCACCCTGGAACCCCCCGGGTGGCACAGGGCTGGATGGGGCTTTCGTATAGCAGGGACGGTGCTGCCTCTCGCTTCGCTCGCTGTCCGCCGCTCGCCGCTCGCTCGTGCAGCCAAAAATGGCCAGTTTTGGCCCGTTTTTGGGCCGTTTTGGCCAGTTTTTGGCCTGTTCTTGCATTGCGCGGTGACCGTCGAGAGCGGAGCAAAACGTCAGCCATCTCAGCACCCTGGAACCCCCCGGGTGGCACAGGGCTGGATGGGGCTTTCGTATAGCAGGGACGGTGCTGCCTCTCGCTTCGCTCGCTGTCCGCCGCTCGCCGCTCGCTCGCGCAGCCAAAAATGGCCAGTTTTGGCCCGTTTTTGGGCCGTTTTGGCCAGTTTTTGGCCTGTTCTTGCATTGCGCGGTGACCGTCGAGAGCGGAGCAAAACGTCAGCCATCTCAGCACCCTGGAACCCCCCGGGTGGCACAGGGCTGGATGGGGCTTTCGTATAGCAGGGACGGTGCTGCCTCTCGCTTCGCTCGCTGTCCGCCGCTCGCCGCTCGCGCAGCCAAAAATGGCCAGTTTTGGCCCGTTTTTGGGCCGTTTTGGCCAGTTTTTGGCCTGTTCTTGCATTGCGCGGTGACCGTCGAGAGCGGAGCAAAACGTCAGCCATCTCAGCACCCTGGAACCCCCCGGGTGGCACAGGGCTGGATGGGGCTTTCGTATAGCAGGGACGGTGCTGCCTCTCGCTTCGCTCGCTGTTCGCCGCTCGCCGCTCGCTCGCGCAGCCAAAAATGGCCAGTTTTGGCCCGTTTTTGGGCTGTTTTGGCCAGTTTTTGGCCTGTTCTTGCGTGGTGCGGTGACCGTCGTGAGCGGAGCAAAACGTCAGCCATCTCAGCACCCTGGAACCCCCCGGGTGGCACAGGGCTGGATGGGGCTTTCGTATAGCAGGGACGGTGCTGCCTCTCGCTTCGCTCGCTGTTCGCCGCTCGCCGCTCGCTCGCGCAGCCAAAAATGGCCAGTTTTGGCCCGTTTTTGGGCTGTTTTGGCCTGTTTTTGGGCTGTTCTTGTGTGGCGCGGTGACCGTCGTGAGCGGAGCAAAATGTCAGCCATCTCAGCACCCTGGAACCCCCCGGGTGGCACAGGGCTGGATGGGGCTTTCGTATAGCAGGGACGGTGCTGCCTCGCGCTTCGCTCGCTGTTCGCCGCTCTCCGCTCGCTCGCGCAGCAAAAAATGGCCAGTTTTGGCCCGTTTTTGGGCTGTTTTGGCCAGTTTTTGGCCTGTTCTTGCGTGCCGCGGCGACCGTCGTGAGCGGAGCAAAACGTCAGCCATCTCAGCACCCTGGAACCCCCCGGGTGGCACAGGGCTGGATGGGGCTTTCGTATAGCAGGGACGGTGCTGCCTCTCGCTTCGCTCGCTGTCCGCCGCTCGCTGCTCGCTCGCGCAGCCAAAAATGGCCAGTTTTGGCCCGTTTTTGGGCTGTTTTGGCCTGTTTTTGGGCTGTTCTTGTGTGCCGCGGCGACCGTCGTGAGCGGAGCAAAATGTCAGCCATCTCAGCACCCTGGAACCCCCCGGGTGGCACAGGGCTGGATGGGGCTTTCGTATAGCAGGGACGGTGCTGCCTCTCGCTTCGCTCGCTGTCCGCCGCTCGCCGCTCGCTCGCGCAGCCAAAAATGGCC
>NW_027020998.1:2500-7500 GCF_036884655.1 Musa acuminata AAA Group
GCAGGGACGGTGCTGCCTCTCGCTTCGCTCGCTGTCCGCCGCTCGCCGCTCGCTCGTGCAGCCAAAAATGGCCAGTTTTGGCCCGTTTTTGGGCCGTTTTGGCCAGTTTTTGGCCTGTTCTTGCATTGCGCGGTGACCGTCGAGAGCGGAGCAAAACGTCAGCCATCTCAGCACCCTGGAACCCCCCGGGTGGCACAGGGCTGGATGGGGCTTTCGTATAGCAGGGACGGTGCTGCCTCTCGCTTCGCTCGCTGTCCGCCGCTCGCCGCTCGCTCGTGCAGCCAAAAATGGCCAGTTTTGGCCCGTTTTTGGGCCGTTTTGGCCAGTTTTTGGCCTGTTCTTGCATTGCGCGGTGACCGTCGAGAGCGGAGCAAAACGTCAGCCATCTCAGCACCCTGGAACCCCCCGGGTGGCACAGGGCTGGATGGGGCTTTCGTATAGCAGGGACGGTGCTGCCTCTCGCTTCGCTCGCTGTCCGCCGCTCGCCGCTCGCTCGTGCAGCCAAAAATGGCCAGTTTTGGCCCGTTTTTGGGCCGTTTTGGCCAGTTTTTGGCCTGTTCTTGCATTGCGCGGTGACCGTCGAGAGCGGAGCAAAACGTCAGCCATCTCAGCACCCTGGAACCCCCCGGGTGGCACAGGGCTGGATGGGGCTTTCGTATAGCAGGGACGGTGCTGCCTCTCGCTTCGCTCGCTGTCCGCCGCTCGCCGCTCGCTCGTGCAGCCAAAAATGGCCAGTTTTGGCCCGTTTTTGGGCCGTTTTGGCCAGTTTTTGGCCTGTTCTTGCATTGCGCGGTGACCGTCGAGAGCGGAGCAAAACGTCAGCCATCTCAGCACCCTGGAACCCCCCGGGTGGCACAGGGCTGGATGGGGCTTTCGTATAGCAGGGACGGTGCTGCCTCTCGCTTCGCTCGCTGTCCGCCGCTCGCCGCTCGCTCGTGCAGCCAAAAATGGCCAGTTTTGGCCCGTTTTTGGGCCGTTTTGGCCAGTTTTTGGCCTGTTCTTGCATTGCGCGGTGACCGTCGAGAGCGGAGCAAAACGTCAGCCATCTCAGCACCCTGGAACCCCCCGGGTGGCACAGGGCTGGATGGGGCTTTCGTATAGCAGGGACGGTGCTGCCTCTCGCTTCGCTCGCTGTCCGCCGCTCGCCGCTCGCTCGTGCAGCCAAAAATGGCCAGTTTTGGCCCGTTTTTGGGCCGTTTTGGCCAGTTTTTGGCCTGTTCTTGCATTGCGCGGTGACCGTCGAGAGCGGAGCAAAACGTCAGCCATCTCAGCACCCTGGAACCCCCCGGGTGGCACAGGGCTGGATGGGGCTTTCGTATAGCAGGGACGGTGCTGCCTCTCGCTTCGCTCGCTGTCCGCCGCTCGCCGCTCGCTCGTGCAGCCAAAAATGGCCAGTTTTGGCCCGTTTTTGGGCCGTTTTGGCCAGTTTTTGGCCTGTTCTTGCATTGCGCGGTGACCGTCGAGAGCGGAGCAAAACGTCAGCCATCTCAGCACCCTGGAACCCCCCGGGTGGCACAGGGCTGGATGGGGCTTTCGTATAGCAGGGACGGTGCTGCCTCTCGCTTCGCTCGCTGTCCGCCGCTCGCCGCTCGCTCGTGCAGCCAAAAATGGCCAGTTTTGGCCCGTTTTTGGGCCGTTTTGGCCAGTTTTTGGCCTGTTCTTGCATTGCGCGGTGACCGTCGAGAGCGGAGCAAAACGTCAGCCATCTCAGCACCCTGGAACCCCCCGGGTGGCACAGGGCTGGATGGGGCTTTCGTATAGCAGGGACGGTGCTGCCTCTCGCTTCGCTCGCTGTCCGCCGCTCGCCGCTCGCTCGCGCAGCCAAAAATGGCCAGTTTTGGCCCGTTTTTGGGCCGTTTTGGCCAGTTTTTGGCCTGTTCTTGCATTGCGCGGTGACCGTCGAGAGCGGAGCAAAACGTCAGCCATCTCAGCACCCTGGAACCCCCCGGGTGGCACAGGGCTGGATGGGGCTTTCGTATAGCAGGGACGGTGCTGCCTCTCGCTTCGCTCGCTGTCCGCCGCTCGCCGCTCGCTCGTGCAGCCAAAAATGGCCAGTTTTGGCCCGTTTTTGGGCCGTTTTGGCCAGTTTTTGGCCTGTTCTTGCATTGCGCGGTGACCGTCGAGAGCGGAGCAAAACGTCAGCCATCTCAGCACCCTGGAACCCCCCCCGGGTGGCACAGGGCTGGATGGGGCTTTCGTATAGCAGGGACGGTGCTGCCTCTCGCTTCGCTCGCTGTCCGCCGCTCGCCGCTCGCTCGTGCAGCCAAAAATGGCCAGTTTTGGCCCGTTTTTGGGCCGTTTTGGCCAGTTTTTGGCCTGTTCTTGCATTGCGCGGTGACCGTCGAGAGCGGAGCAAAACGTCAGCCATCTCAGCACCCTGGAACCCCCCGGGTGGCACAGGGCTGGATGGGGCTTTCGTATAGCAGGGACGGTGCTGCCTCTCGCTTCGCTCGCTGTCCGCCGCTCGCCGCTCGCTCGTGCAGCCAAAAATGGCCAGTTTTGGCCCGTTTTTGGGCCGTTTTGGCCAGTTTTTGGCCTGTTCTTGCATTGCGCGGTGACCGTCGAGAGCGGAGCAAAACGTCAGCCATCTCAGCACCCTGGAACCCCCCGGGTGGCACAGGGCTGGATGGGGCTTTCGTATAGCAGGGACGGTGCTGCCTCTCGCTTCGCTCGCTGTCCGCCGCTCGCCGCTCGCTCGCGCAGCCAAAAATGGCCAGTTTTGGCCCGTTTTTGGGCCGTTTTGGCCAGTTTTTGGCCTGTTCTTGCATTGCGCGGTGACCGTCGAGAGCGGAGCAAAACGTCAGCCATCTCAGCACCCTGGAACCCCCCGGGTGGCACAGGGCTGGATGGGGCTTTCGTATAGCAGGGACGGTGCTGCCTCTCGCTTCGCTCGCTGTCCGCCGCTCGCCGCTCGCTCGTGCAGCCAAAAATGGCCAGTTTTGGCCCGTTTTTGGGCCGTTTTGGCCAGTTTTTGGCCTGTTCTTGCATTGCGCGGTGACCGTCGAGAGCGGAGCAAAACGTCAGCCATCTCAGCACCCTGGAACCCCCCGGGTGGCACAGGGCTGGATGGGGCTTTCGTATAGCAGGGACGGTGCTGCCTCTCGCTTCGCTCGCTGTCCGCCGCTCGCCGCTCGCTCGTGCAGCCAAAAATGGCCAGTTTTGGCCCGTTTTTGGGCCGTTTTGGCCAGTTTTTGGCCTGTTCTTGCATTGCGCGGTGACCGTCGAGAGCGGAGCAAAACGTCAGCCATCTCAGCACCCTGGAACCCCCCGGGTGGCACAGGGCTGGATGGGGCTTTCGTATAGCAGGGACGGTGCTGCCTCTCGCTTCGCTCGCTGTCCGCCGCTCGCCGCTCGCTCGTGCAGCCAAAAATGGCCAGTTTTGGCCCGTTTTTGGGCCGTTTTGGCCAGTTTTTGGCCTGTTCTTGCATTGCGCGGTGACCGTCGAGAGCGGAGCAAAACGTCAGCCATCTCAGCACCCTGGAACCCCCCGGGTGGCACAGGGCTGGATGGGGCTTTCGTATAGCAGGGACGGTGCTGCCTCTCGCTTCGCTCGCTGTCCGCCGCTCGCCGCTCGCTCGCGCAGCCAAAAATGGCCAGTTTTGGCCCGTTTTTGGGCCGTTTTGGCCAGTTTTTGGCCTGTTCTTGCATTGCGCGGTGACCGTCGAGAGCGGAGCAAAACGTCAGCCATCTCAGCACCCTGGAACCCCCCGGGTGGCACAGGGCTGGATGGGGCTTTCGTATAGCAGGGACGGTGCTGCCTCTCGCTTCGCTCGCTGTCCGCCGCTCGCCGCTCGCGCAGCCAAAAATGGCCAGTTTTGGCCCGTTTTTGGGCCGTTTTGGCCAGTTTTTGGCCTGTTCTTGCATTGCGCGGTGACCGTCGAGAGCGGAGCAAAACGTCAGCCATCTCAGCACCCTGGAACCCCCCGGGTGGCACAGGGCTGGATGGGGCTTTCGTATAGCAGGGACGGTGCTGCCTCTCGCTTCGCTCGCTGTTCGCCGCTCGCCGCTCGCTCGCGCAGCCAAAAATGGCCAGTTTTGGCCCGTTTTTGGGCTGTTTTGGCCAGTTTTTGGCCTGTTCTTGCGTGGTGCGGTGACCGTCGTGAGCGGAGCAAAACGTCAGCCATCTCAGCACCCTGGAACCCCCCGGGTGGCACAGGGCTGGATGGGGCTTTCGTATAGCAGGGACGGTGCTGCCTCTCGCTTCGCTCGCTGTTCGCCGCTCGCCGCTCGCTCGCGCAGCCAAAAATGGCCAGTTTTGGCCCGTTTTTGGGCTGTTTTGGCCTGTTTTTGGGCTGTTCTTGTGTGGCGCGGTGACCGTCGTGAGCGGAGCAAAATGTCAGCCATCTCAGCACCCTGGAACCCCCCGGGTGGCACAGGGCTGGATGGGGCTTTCGTATAGCAGGGACGGTGCTGCCTCGCGCTTCGCTCGCTGTTCGCCGCTCTCCGCTCGCTCGCGCAGCAAAAAATGGCCAGTTTTGGCCCGTTTTTGGGCTGTTTTGGCCAGTTTTTGGCCTGTTCTTGCGTGCCGCGGCGACCGTCGTGAGCGGAGCAAAACGTCAGCCATCTCAGCACCCTGGAACCCCCCGGGTGGCACAGGGCTGGATGGGGCTTTCGTATAGCAGGGACGGTGCTGCCTCTCGCTTCGCTCGCTGTCCGCCGCTCGCTGCTCGCTCGCGCAGCCAAAAATGGCCAGTTTTGGCCCGTTTTTGGGCTGTTTTGGCCTGTTTTTGGGCTGTTCTTGTGTGCCGCGGCGACCGTCGTGAGCGGAGCAAAATGTCAGCCATCTCAGCACCCTGGAACCCCCCGGGTGGCACAGGGCTGGATGGGGCTTTCGTATAGCAGGGACGGTGCTGCCTCTCGCTTCGCTCGCTGTCCGCCGCTCGCCGCTCGCTCGCGCAGCCAAAAATGGCCAGTTTTGGCCCGTTTTTGGGCCGTTTTGGCCAGTTTTTGGCCTGTTCTTGCGTTGCGCGGTGACCGTCGAGAGCGGAGCAAAACGTCAG
>NW_027020998.1:17500-20000 GCF_036884655.1 Musa acuminata AAA Group
CACCCTGGAACCCCCCGGGTGGCACAGGGCTGGATGGGGCTTTCGTATAGCAGGGACGGTGCTGCCTCTCGCTTCGCTCGCTGTCCGCCGCTCGCCGCTCGCTCGTGCAGCCAAAAATGGCCAGTTTTGGCCCGTTTTTGGGCCGTTTTGGCCAGTTTTTGGCCTGTTCTTGCATTGCGCGGTGACCGTCGAGAGCGGAGCAAAACGTCAGCCATCTCAGCACCCTGGAACCCCCCGGGTGGCACAGGGCTGGATGGGGCTTTCGTATAGCAGGGACGGTGCTGCCTCTCGCTTCGCTCGCTGTCCGCCGCTCGCCGCTCGCTCGTGCAGCCAAAAATGGCCAGTTTTGGCCCGTTTTTGGGCCGTTTTGGCCAGTTTTTGGCCTGTTCTTGCATTGCGCGGTGACCGTCGAGAGCGGAGCAAAACGTCAGCCATCTCAGCACCCTGGAACCCCCCGGGTGGCACAGGGCTGGATGGGGCTTTCGTATAGCAGGGACGGTGCTGCCTCTCGCTTCGCTCGCTGTCCGCCGCTCGCCGCTCGCTCGTGCAGCCAAAAATGGCCAGTTTTGGCCCGTTTTTGGGCCGTTTTGGCCAGTTTTTGGCCTGTTCTTGCATTGCGCGGTGACCGTCGAGAGCGGAGCAAAACGTCAGCCATCTCAGCACCCTGGAACCCCCCGGGTGGCACAGGGCTGGATGGGGCTTTCGTATAGCAGGGACGGTGCTGCCTCTCGCTTCGCTCGCTGTCCGCCGCTCGCCGCTCGCTCGCGCAGCCAAAAATGGCCAGTTTTGGCCCGTTTTTGGGCCGTTTTGGCCAGTTTTTGGCCTGTTCTTGCATTGCGCGGTGACCGTCGAGAGCGGAGCAAAACGTCAGCCATCTCAGCACCCTGGAACCCCCCGGGTGGCACAGGGCTGGATGGGGCTTTCGTATAGCAGGGACGGTGCTGCCTCTCGCTTCGCTCGCTGTCCGCCGCTCGCCGCTCGCTCGTGCAGCCAAAAATGGCCAGTTTTGGCCCGTTTTTGGGCCGTTTTGGCCAGTTTTTGGCCTGTTCTTGCATTGCGCGGTGACCGTCGAGAGCGGAGCAAAACGTCAGCCATCTCAGCACCCTGGAACCCCCCCCGGGTGGCACAGGGCTGGATGGGGCTTTCGTATAGCAGGGACGGTGCTGCCTCTCGCTTCGCTCGCTGTCCGCCGCTCGCCGCTCGCTCGTGCAGCCAAAAATGGCCAGTTTTGGCCCGTTTTTGGGCCGTTTTGGCCAGTTTTTGGCCTGTTCTTGCATTGCGCGGTGACCGTCGAGAGCGGAGCAAAACGTCAGCCATCTCAGCACCCTGGAACCCCCCGGGTGGCACAGGGCTGGATGGGGCTTTCGTATAGCAGGGACGGTGCTGCCTCTCGCTTCGCTCGCTGTCCGCCGCTCGCCGCTCGCTCGTGCAGCCAAAAATGGCCAGTTTTGGCCCGTTTTTGGGCCGTTTTGGCCAGTTTTTGGCCTGTTCTTGCATTGCGCGGTGACCGTCGAGAGCGGAGCAAAACGTCAGCCATCTCAGCACCCTGGAACCCCCCGGGTGGCACAGGGCTGGATGGGGCTTTCGTATAGCAGGGACGGTGCTGCCTCTCGCTTCGCTCGCTGTCCGCCGCTCGCCGCTCGCTCGCGCAGCCAAAAATGGCCAGTTTTGGCCCGTTTTTGGGCCGTTTTGGCCAGTTTTTGGCCTGTTCTTGCATTGCGCGGTGACCGTCGAGAGCGGAGCAAAACGTCAGCCATCTCAGCACCCTGGAACCCCCCGGGTGGCACAGGGCTGGATGGGGCTTTCGTATAGCAGGGACGGTGCTGCCTCTCGCTTCGCTCGCTGTCCGCCGCTCGCCGCTCGCTCGTGCAGCCAAAAATGGCCAGTTTTGGCCCGTTTTTGGGCCGTTTTGGCCAGTTTTTGGCCTGTTCTTGCATTGCGCGGTGACCGTCGAGAGCGGAGCAAAACGTCAGCCATCTCAGCACCCTGGAACCCCCCGGGTGGCACAGGGCTGGATGGGGCTTTCGTATAGCAGGGACGGTGCTGCCTCTCGCTTCGCTCGCTGTCCGCCGCTCGCCGCTCGCTCGTGCAGCCAAAAATGGCCAGTTTTGGCCCGTTTTTGGGCCGTTTTGGCCAGTTTTTGGCCTGTTCTTGCATTGCGCGGTGACCGTCGAGAGCGGAGCAAAACGTCAGCCATCTCAGCACCCTGGAACCCCCCGGGTGGCACAGGGCTGGATGGGGCTTTCGTATAGCAGGGACGGTGCTGCCTCTCGCTTCGCTCGCTGTCCGCCGCTCGCCGCTCGCTCGTGCAGCCAAAAATGGCCAGTTTTGGCCCGTTTTTGGGCCGTTTTGGCCAGTTTTTGGCCTGTTCTTGCATTGCGCGGTGACCGTCGAGAGCGGAGCAAAACGTCAGCCATCTCAGCACCCTGGAACCCCCCGGGTGGCACAGGGCTGGATGGGGCTTTCGTATAGCAGGGACGGTGCTGCCTCTCGCTTCGCT
>NW_027020998.1:30000-33371 GCF_036884655.1 Musa acuminata AAA Group
GCCGCTCGCTCGCGCAGCCAAAAATGACCAGTTTTGGCCCGTTTTTGGGCTGTTTTGGCCTGTTTATGGTCCGTTCTTGCGTGGTGCGGTGACCGTCGTGAGCGGAGCAAAACGTCAGCCATCTCAGCACCCTGGAACCCCCCGGGTGGCACAGGGCTGGATGGGGCTTTCGTATATAGCAGGGACGGTGCTGCCTCTCGCTTCGCTCGCTGTCCGCCGCTCGCCGCTCGCTCGCAGCAGCCAAAAATGGCCAGTTTTGGCCCGTTTTTGGGCCGTTTTAGCCAGTTTTTGGCCTGTTCTTGCATTGCGCGGTGACCGTCGAGAGCGGAGCAAAACGTCAGCCATCTCAGCACCCTGGAACCCCCCGGGTGGCACAGGGCTGGATGGGGCTTTCGTATAGCAGGGACGGTGCTGCCTCTCGCTTCGCTCGCTGTCCGCCGCTCGCCGCTCGCTCGTGCAGCCAAAAATGGCCAGTTTTGGCCCGTTTTTGGGCCGTTTTGGCCAGTTTTTGGCCTGTTCTTGCATTGCGCGGTGACCGTCGAGAGCGGAGCAAAACGTCAGCCATCTCAGCACCCTGGAACCCCCCGGGTGGCACAGGGCTGGATGGGGCTTTCGTATAGCAGGGACGGTGCTGCCTCTCGCTTCGCTCGCTGTCCGCCGCTCGCCGCTCGCTCGTGCAGCCAAAAATGGCCAGTTTTGGCCCGTTTTTGGGCCGTTTTGGCCAGTTTTTGGCCTGTTCTTGCATTGCGCGGTGACCGTCGAGAGCGGAGCAAAACGTCAGCCATCTCAGCACCCTGGAACCCCCCGGGTGGCACAGGGCTGGATGGGGCTTTCGTATAGCAGGGACGGTGCTGCCTCTCGCTTCGCTCGCTGTCCGCCGCTCGCCGCTCGCTCGTGCAGCCAAAAATGGCCAGTTTTGGCCCGTTTTTGGGCCGTTTTGGCCAGTTTTTGGCCTGTTCTTGCATTGCGCGGTGACCGTCGAGAGCGGAGCAAAACGTCAGCCATCTCAGCACCCTGGAACCCCCCGGGTGGCACAGGGCTGGATGGGGCTTTCGTATAGCAGGGACGGTGCTGCCTCTCGCTTCGCTCGCTGTCCGCCGCTCGCCGCTCGCTCGTGCAGCCAAAAATGGCCAGTTTTGGCCCGTTTTTGGGCCGTTTTGGCCAGTTTTTGGCCTGTTCTTGCATTGCGCGGTGACCGTCGAGAGCGGAGCAAAACGTCAGCCATCTCAGCACCCTGGAACCCCCCGGGTGGCACAGGGCTGGATGGGGCTTTCGTATAGCAGGGACGGTGCTGCCTCTCGCTTCGCTCGCTGTCCGCCGCTCGCCGCTCGCTCGTGCAGCCAAAAATGGCCAGTTTTGGCCCGTTTTTGGGCCGTTTTGGCCAGTTTTTGGCCTGTTCTTGCATTGCGCGGTGACCGTCGAGAGCGGAGCAAAACGTCAGCCATCTCAGCACCCTGGAACCCCCCGGGTGGCACAGGGCTGGATGGGGCTTTCGTATAGCAGGGACGGTGCTGCCTCTCGCTTCGCTCGCTGTCCGCCGCTCGCCGCTCGCTCGTGCAGCCAAAAATGGCCAGTTTTGGCCCGTTTTTGGGCCGTTTTGGCCAGTTTTTGGCCTGTTCTTGCATTGCGCGGTGACCGTCGAGAGCGGAGCAAAACGTCAGCCATCTCAGCACCCTGGAACCCCCCGGGTGGCACAGGGCTGGATGGGGCTTTCGTATAGCAGGGACGGTGCTGCCTCTCGCTTCGCTCGCTGTCCGCCGCTCGCCGCTCGCTCGTGCAGCCAAAAATGGCCAGTTTTGGCCCGTTTTTGGGCCGTTTTGGCCAGTTTTTGGCCTGTTCTTGCATTGCGCGGTGACCGTCGAGAGCGGAGCAAAACGTCAGCCATCTCAGCACCCTGGAACCCCCCGGGTGGCACAGGGCTGGATGGGGCTTTCGTATAGCAGGGACGGTGCTGCCTCTCGCTTCGCTCGCTGTCCGCCGCTCGCCGCTCGCTCGTGCAGCCAAAAATGGCCAGTTTTGGCCCGTTTTTGGGCCGTTTTGGCCAGTTTTTGGCCTGTTCTTGCATTGCGCGGTGACCGTCGAGAGCGGAGCAAAACGTCAGCCATCTCAGCACCCTGGAACCCCCCGGGTGGCACAGGGCTGGATGGGGCTTTCGTATAGCAGGGACGGTGCTGCCTCTCGCTTCGCTCGCTGTCCGCCGCTCGCCGCTCGCTCGCGCAGCCAAAAATGGCCAGTTTTGGCCCGTTTTTGGGCCGTTTTGGCCAGTTTTTGGCCTGTTCTTGCATTGCGCGGTGACCGTCGAGAGCGGAGCAAAACGTCAGCCATCTCAGCACCCTGGAACCCCCCGGGTGGCACAGGGCTGGATGGGGCTTTCGTATAGCAGGGACGGTGCTGCCTCTCGCTTCGCTCGCTGTCCGCCGCTCGCCGCTCGCTCGTGCAGCCAAAAATGGCCAGTTTTGGCCCGTTTTTGGGCCGTTTTGGCCAGTTTTTGGCCTGTTCTTGCATTGCGCGGTGACCGTCGAGAGCGGAGCAAAACGTCAGCCATCTCAGCACCCTGGAACCCCCCCCGGGTGGCACAGGGCTGGATGGGGCTTTCGTATAGCAGGGACGGTGCTGCCTCTCGCTTCGCTCGCTGTCCGCCGCTCGCCGCTCGCTCGTGCAGCCAAAAATGGCCAGTTTTGGCCCGTTTTTGGGCCGTTTTGGCCAGTTTTTGGCCTGTTCTTGCATTGCGCGGTGACCGTCGAGAGCGGAGCAAAACGTCAGCCATCTCAGCACCCTGGAACCCCCCGGGTGGCACAGGGCTGGATGGGGCTTTCGTATAGCAGGGACGGTGCTGCCTCTCGCTTCGCTCGCTGTCCGCCGCTCGCCGCTCGCTCGTGCAGCCAAAAATGGCCAGTTTTGGCCCGTTTTTGGGCCGTTTTGGCCAGTTTTTGGCCTGTTCTTGCATTGCGCGGTGACCGTCGAGAGCGGAGCAAAACGTCAGCCATCTCAGCACCCTGGAACCCCCCGGGTGGCACAGGGCTGGATGGGGCTTTCGTATAGCAGGGACGGTGCTGCCTCTCGCTTCGCTCGCTGTCCGCCGCTCGCCGCTCGCTCGCGCAGCCAAAAATGGCCAGTTTTGGCCCGTTTTTGGGCCGTTTTGGCCAGTTTTTGGCCTGTTCTTGCATTGCGCGGTGACCGTCGAGAGCGGAGCAAAACGTCAGCCATCTCAGCACCCTGGAACCCCCCGGGTGGCACAGGGCTGGATGGGGCTTTCGTATAGCAGGGACGGTGCTGCCTCTCGCTTCGCTCGCTGTCCGCCGCTCGCCGCTCGCTCGTGCAGCCAAAAATGGCCAGTTTTGGCCCGTTTTTGGGCCGTTTTGGCCAGTTTT
>NW_027021000.1:15000-17500 GCF_036884655.1 Musa acuminata AAA Group
CCGGGTGGCACAGGGCTGGATGGGGCTTTCGTATAGCAGGGACGGTGCTGCCTCTCGCTTCGCTCGCTGTCCGCCGCTCGCCGCTCGCTCGCGCAGCCAAAAATGGCCAGTTTTGGCCCGTTTTTGGGCCGTTTTGGCCAGTTTTTGGCCTGTTCTTGCGTCGCGCGGTGACCGTCGTGAGCGGAGCAAAATGTCAGCCATCTCAGCACCCTGGAACCCCCCGGGTGGCACAGGGCTGGATGGGGCTTTCGTATAGCAGGGACGGTGCTGCCTCTCGCTTCGCTCGCTGTTCGCCGCTCGCCGCTCGCTCGCGCAGCCAAAAATGGCCAGTTTTGGCCCGTTTTGGCCAGTTTTTGGCCTGTTTTTGCGTTGCGCGGTGACCATCTTGAGCGGAGCAAAATGTCAGCCATCTCAGCACCCTGGAACCCCCCGGGTGGCACAGGGCTGGATGGGGCTTTCGTATAGCAGGGACGGTGATGCCTCTCGCTTCGCTCGCTGTCCGCCGCTCGCTGCTCGCTCGCGCAGCCAAAAATGGCCAGTTTTGGCCCGTTTTTGGGCCGTTTTGGCCTGTTTTTGGGCTGTTCTTGCGTCGCGCGGTGACCGTCGTGAGCGGAGCAAAATGTCAGCCATCTCAGCACCCTGGAACCCCCCGGGTGGCACAGGGCTGGATGGGGCTTTCGTATAGCAGGGACGGTGCTGCCTCTCGCTTCGCTCGCTGTCCGCCGCTCGCCGCTCGCTCGCGCAGCCAAAAATGGCCAGTTTTGTCCCGTTTTTGGGCCGTTTTGGCCTGTTTTTGGGCTGTTCTTGCGTCGCGCGGTGACCGTCGTGAGCGGAGCAAAATGTCAGCCATCTCAGCACCCTGGAACCCCCCGGGTGGCACAGGGCTGGATGGGGCTTTCGTATAGCAGGGACGGTGCTGCCTCTCGCTTCGCTCGCTGTCCGCCGCTCGCCGCTCGCTCGCGCAGCCAAAAATGGCCAGTTTTGGCCCGTTTTTGGGCCGTTTTGGCCAGTTTTTGGCCTGTTCTTGCGTCGCGCGGTGACCGTCGTGAGCGGAGCAAAATGTCAGCCATCTCAGCACCCTGGAACCCCCCGGGTGGCACAGGGCTGGATGGGGCTTTCGTATAGCAGGGACGGTGCTGCCTCTCGCTTCGCTCGCTGTTCGCCGCTCGCCGCTCGCTCGCGCAGCCAAAAATGGCCAGTTTTGGCCCGTTTTGGCCAGTTTTTGGCCTGTTTTTGCGTTGCGCGGTGACCATCTTGAGCGGAGCAAAATGTCAGCCATCTCAGCACCCTGGAACCCCCCGGGTGGCACAGGGCTGGATGGGGCTTTCGTATAGCAGGGACGGTGATGCCTCTCGCTTCGCTCGCTGTCCGCCGCTCGCTGCTCGCTCACGCAGCCAAAAATGGCCAGTTTTGGCCCGTTTTTGGGCCGTTTTGGCCTGTTTTTGGCCTGTTCTTGCGTCGCGCGGTGACCGTCGTGAGCGGAGCAAAATGTCAGCCATCTCAGCACCCTGGAACCCCCCGGGTGGCACAGGGCTGGATGGGGCTTTCGTATAGCAGGGACGGTGCTGCCTCTCGCTTAGCTCGCTGTCCGCCGCTCGCCGCTCGCTCGCGCAGCCAAAAATGGCCAGTTTTGTCCCGTTTTTGGGCCGTTTTGGCCTGTTTTTGGGCTGTTCTTGCGTCGCGCGGTGACCGTCGTGAGCGGAGCAAAATGTCAGCCATCTCAGCACCCTGGAACCCCCCGGGTGGCACAGGGCTGGATGGGGCTTTCGTATAGCAGGGATGGTGCTGCCTCTCGCTTCGCTCGTTGTCCGCCGCTCGCCGCTCGCTCGCGCAGCCAAAAATGGCCAGTTTTGGCCCGTTTTTGGGCCGTTTTGGCCAGTTTTTGGCCTGTTCTTGCGTCGCGCGGTGACCGTCGTGAGCGGAGCAAAATGTCAGCCATCTCAGCACCCTGGAACCCCCCGGGTGGCACAGGGCTGGATGGGGCTTTCGTATAGCAGGGACGGTGCTGCCTCTCGCTTCGCTCGCTGTCCGCCGCTCGCCGCTCGCTCGCGCAGCCAAAAATGGCCAGTTTTGGCCCGTTTTGGCCAGTTTTTGGCCTGTTTTTGCGTTGCGCGGTGACCATCTTGAGCGGAGCAAAATGTCAGCCATCTCAGCACCCTGGAACCCCCCGGGTGGCACAGGGCTGGATGGGGCTTTCGTATAGCAGGGACGGTGATGCCTCTCGCTTCGCTCGCTGTCCGCCGCTCGCTGCTCGCTCGCGCAGCCAAAAATGGCCAGTTTTGGCCCGTTTTTGGGCCGTTTTGGCCTGTTTTTGGGCTGTTCTTGCGTCGCGCGGTGACCGTCGTGAGCGGAGCAAAATGTCAGCCATCTCAGCACCCTGGAACCCCCCGGGTGGCACAGGGCTGGATGGGGCTTTCGTATAGCAGGGACGGTGCTGCCTCTCGCTTAGCTCGCTGTCCGCCGCTCTCCGCTCGCTCGCGCAGCCAAAAATGGCCAGTTT
>NW_027021001.1:0-22500 GCF_036884655.1 Musa acuminata AAA Group
TTTGATTGGATGGGAATGAATCGAAATTATTCTACCATATCAAATCTAGAACCTTGGTTCTTCCCAGAATTTGTGTTACCTTTTGATGCATATAAGATTAAACCGTGGATCATACCAATCAAATTACTTCTTTCTAATATTTATTATGAAAATGATATTAGTCAAAATCAAAATGAAAAAAATATTAGTCAAAATCAAATGAAAAAATATTAGTCAAAATCAAAATAAAAAAATATTAGTCAAAATCAAAATAAAAAAAATATTAGTCAAAAATCAAAATAAAAAAAATATTAGTCAAAATCAAAATAAAAAAAATATTAGTCAAAATCAAAATAAAAAAAATATTAGTCAAAATCAAATAAAAAAATATTAGTCAAAATCAAAATAAAAAAAATATTAGTCAAAATCAAAACATCAAAGATTCCGTTAAAATAGAATTTCAAAATTCCAACCAAGAAAAAGAGGGTCAATCAAATCTTGTATCAGATCCACAAAAACAAAACCAAAAGGAATATCTTGAAGAGGATTGCACGAGATCAAACATTAAAAAAGGTAAAAAAAAAAAAAAACAATCCAAGAAAAATAAGGAAGGAGAACTAGATTTGTTCCTGAAAAAATATTTTATTTTTCAATTAAGATGGGATGACCCCTTGAATCAAAAAATTATTAATAATGTTAGGATATATTGTCTCCTACTTAGATTGATAAATCCAAGGGAAATTGCTATATCCTCGATTCAAAGAGGAGAGATGCATCTGGATGTAATGCTGATTCAGAAAGATCTAGCTCTTACAGAATTAATAAAAAGGGGAATATTAATTATCGAACCAATTCGTCTATCTTTAAGAAGGGATGGAAAATTCATTATATATCAAACCATAAGTATTTCATTGATCGATAAGAGTAAACACCAAATTAATAGAAAATACATAAAGAAAAGATATGTTGATAAGAATAATTTGAAAAAATCCACTGGACGACATGGCAATATATTTGTGAATGGGGATCAAGATCATTATAATTTCTTTGTTCCTGAAAATATTCTATCTCCTAGACGTCGTAGAGAATTGAGAATTCTAATTTGTTTCAACTCTCATAATCGGGATATTGTGAATAGAAATCCAGTATTTTGCAACGAAAACAACATAAGAAACTCTGAACAATTTTTGAATGAGGACAAACGTCTTAATACGGATTTAAATAAATTAATTAAATGCAAATTGTTTCTTTGGCCCAATTACCGATTAGAAGATTTAGCTTGTATGAATCGCTATTGGTTTGATACCAATAATGGTAGTCGTTTCAGTATGTCAAGGATACGTATGTATCCACGATTCAGAATTATTTAATAGTATATTTCCTATATATCACATGCCGTTTTCAGTAAATAAAAACCGAAAGATGTACGCATATGGTGTGTTACGTTCTGGTACATGATACGTATTTACTTGTGTATCAATTCAATTGAATCTAGAAAGAAATCTACAGAATCTTTTTAGGTGCAAAGAAATCATTCTCTTTCGTAAATGCAGAAATATATTATCCTTTTCTTTTCTATCTAAATCAAATGGAAAATTTGATTTAGATAGAAACGGATAAATCTAAATTTTTGCGTGTACTAGATTAAAAAAAATTGACATAATATAATAATTATTATTTTATTTTTCCTGATCGGTAAAATCCATGGCATGGAAAAGAAAGAAAAGAAAAAGATAAAAAAAGTTTTATGGTCAAAAATTCATTCATTTCACTTCTTCCACAAGAAGAAAAAGAAGAAAACAGGGGTTCTGTTGAATTTCAAGTATTAAGTTTCACCAATAAGATACGAAGACTTACTTCACATTTGGAATTGCACAAAAGAGATTTTTTATCACAAAGAGGTCTACAAAAAATTCTGAGAAAACGTCAACGTCTGCTGGCTTATTGTCAAAGAAAAATAGAGCGCGTTATAAGAAATTAATTGACCAGTTGGATATTCGGGAGCCAAAAAATCGTTAATTAAATCGTTTGAATTAGTATAGTAGTTATTAGATTTTTTATTTTGATGAACCTCCTACTTTTTTGAGGAATTCATGAAATAATGAATTAAGGAAGAAAAGATATGACTGTACCGGCCTACAAAAAAAGATTTCATGATAGTTAATATGGGTCCTCACCACCCATCAATGCATGGTGTTCTTCGACTGATCGTTACTCTCGATGGTGAAGATGTTATTGACTGTGAACCCATATTGGGCTATTTACACAGAGGGATGGAAAAAAATAGCGGAAAACCGAACAATTATACAATATCTGCCTTATGTAACACGTTGGGATTATTTAGCTACTATGTTCACAGAGGCAATAACGGTAAATGCACCAGAACAACTGGAAAATGTTCAAGTACCTAAAAGGGCTAGCTATATCAGAGTAATTATGCTGGAGCTGAGCCGTATAGCTTCTCATTTGTTATGGCTTGGGCCTTTTATGGCGGATATCGGCGCGCAGACTCCCTTTTTCTATATTTTCAGAGAGAGAGAATTGATATATGATTTATTCGAAGCCGCCACAGGTATGCGAATGATGCATAATTATTTCCGCATCGGAGGAGTAGCTGCCGATCTACCTTATGGCTGGATAGATAAATGTTTGGATTTTTGCGATTATTTTTTAACAGGAATTGTTGAATATCAAAAACTCATTACGCGAAATCCCATTTTTTTGGAGCGAGTCGAAGGAGTGGGCATTATTGGTGGAGAGGAAGCAATAAATTGGGGTTTATCAGGACCGATGTTACGACGAGCTTCTGAACACAATGGGATCTTCGTAAAATTGATAATTATGAGTGTTACAATGAATTCGATTGGGAAGTCCAATGGCAAAAGAAGGAGATTCGTTAGCTCGTTATTTAGTACGAATCGGTGAAATGAGGGAATCTATAAAAATAATTCAACAGGCTCTAGAAGGAATTCCTGGAGGACCCTATGAGAATTTAGAAGTCCGACGCTTTGATAGAGCAAAAAATTCCGAATGGAATGATTTTGAATATAGATTTATTAGTAAAAAACCTTCACCCAATTTTGAATTGTCGAAACAAGAACTTTACGTGAGAGTAGAAGCCCCAAAAGGGGAATTAGGAATTTATTTGATAGGAGATAATAGTGTTTTCCCTTGGAGATGGAAAATTCGTCCACCCGGCTTCATAAATTTGCAAATTCTTCCTCAGCTAGTTAAAAGAATGAATTGGCTGATATCATGACGATACTAGGTAGTATAGATATCATTATGGGAGAGGTTGATCGTTGAAATGATAATTGATACGACAGAAGTACAAACTATCAATTCTTTTTCTATATCGGAATCCTTAAAAGAAGTATATGGACTCATATGGATCTTTGTACCCATTTTGACCCTTATATTGGGAATTACAATAGGGGTACTAGTAATTGTGTGGTTAGAAAGAGAAATATCTGCAGCGATACAACAACGTATTGGGCCTGAATATGCCGGCCCCTTGGGAATTCTTCAAGCTCTAGCAGATGGAACTAAACTACTTTTTAAAGAAGACCTTCTCCCATCTAGAGGAGATGTTCGTTTGTTTAGTATTGGACCGTCTATAGTGGTCATATCAATTCTACTAAGTTATTTAGTAATTCCTTTTGGGTATCGCCTCATTTTAGCCGATCTCAGTATAGGTGTTTTTTTATGGGTCGCCATTTCAAGTATTGCTCCTATTGGGCTTCTTATGTCAGGATACGGATCGAATAATAAATATTCCTTTTCAGGTGGTCTACGAGCTGCTGCTCAATCTATTAGTTATGAAATACCATTAACTCTATGTGTGTTATCATATCTCTACGTGTGATTCGTTGAACATGAACTTTATACTTCTTTCCTAGAAGTAAAGGAAAGAAGTTGAATGTAATGTATTGAATAGGTATTTTATTTTTTATTCATCATTCGGGTCAATGAGTTAAACCAGATAGTTATATGAGTGAAACAAAACAACTTAGAAGTTTGCAGTAAGAAGATAAAATCTCATTTCATATGTACAAGAATAAAGTTGAAGTAAACATAAGCAGTGTAAACTGTTTACCCCAAGATTAAGATTCTTTCATTAGTCATCATATCTTGGAGCGGGTGTAAAAGATCAACTGTATGGAGTTTTCATTACTGTCTTGTATTTATTACCATGCCGTAGATCAATCAAAAATCAGTGGACGGTTAGGAACACCAAAGTGCACAAAGGATTAGTAATAGAGATAATGTAAGGTATCAAAAAAAGAGATATTTCTACAATTTATAAAACGAATAAAAATAGGGACTTTAAGTTGGTAGAAATGATCAAGCAGTACTTCCCTACGATTCCGATCTAGAGTATGCTCTATTCACTGATTAAAGAAATGACTATCCAGAACGAATTAATCCCTTATTCTTTTTTTTTCAAAGTACCCTCTTCTGAGATAGAAGAACAGGAACAAAAGAAATGGAATGTAATAATCGAATTAATAAAAAAAAGATATTTATTTATTCTTTTTTCCCATCCATATGGGTGGAATTCCTATCACAATTAATGGACTAATTCCTAATTCTTTAAATTCTTTAGATTTATTGATATAACGAGTATTTTATTGAAGGGCTGAGTTATTACCGAACAAAGAAAAATACATTTTTATTATCATAAGGGATGAGATTAATTCCGAAGCACTTTTTCTTATTCTAGCAAACGGAATTCCATTGGTTTAATTTCGGACTCTCTGATATATCTTTATTCTAGTTATCCCAAAAGAAAAGGGGTGATAATATCGAACTAGTCCTTACATTTATTTGTGGCCATAGAGGAGCCGTATGAAGCTGAGGTCTCATGTACGGTTTTGGAATAGCGATGGAAACAGTAATGTTATTATCGACTATAATTATCTAACAGTTCAAGTACAGTTGATATAGTTGAAGCACAGTCCAAATATGGCTTTTGGGGGTGGAATCTATGGCGTCAGCCCATAGGATTTATAGTTTTCATAATTTCTTCTCTAGCTGAATGTGAGAGATTGCCCTTTGATTTACCAGAAGCAGAGGAGGAATTAGTAGCAGGTTATCAAACCGAATATTCTGGTATCAGATTTGGTTTATTTTATCTTGCTTCTTACCTAAATCTATTAGCTTCTTCGTTATTCGTAACGGTTCTTTACTTAGGTGGGTGGAATTTATCTATTCCGTACATATCCATTCCTGAGCTTTTCGGAATAAAAAAAATAGCTGGAGTCTTTGGAATGACAATTGGTATCTTTATTACATTAGTTAAAGCTTATTTGTTTCTGTTCATTTCTATCACAACAAGATGGACTTTACCTAGGATGAGAATGGACCAGCTATTAAATCTTGGATGGAAATTTCTTTTACCTATTTCTTTGGGTAATCTATTATTGACAACTTCTTCCCAACTTGTTTCACTATAAAATAACAGAATACGATAACGATATTCTAGATTCATAACCTCTTTCAAACAAGAGAAAGAAACATCAATTTATTTATGGATATCTACAATATGTTTCCCATGGTAACTGGGTTCATGAATTATGGTCAACAAACAATACGAGCTGCAAGGTATATTGGTCAAAGTTTCATAATTACCTTATCCCACACAAACCGTTTACCTGTAACTATTCAATATCCTTATGAGAAATCAATTACGTCAGAACGTTTTCGTGGTCGAATTCACTTTGAATTTGATAAATGTATTGCTTGCGAAGTATGTGTTCGTGTATGCCCAATAGATCTACCTGTTGTTGATTGGAGATTGGAAAGAGATATGAAAAAGAAACAATTGCTTAATTATAGTATTGATTTCGGGGTCTGTATATTTTGTGGTAACTGTGTCGAGTATTGTCCAACAAACTGTTTATCAATGACTGAAGAATATGAGCTTTCTACTTATGATCGTCACGAATTGAATTATAATCAAATTGCTTTGAGTCGGTTACCAATGTCAGTAATTGAAGATTACACAATTCAAACAGTTATGAATTCGACTCAAATCAAAATAGATAAAGATAAACCCTTTGATTCAAGAACGATTACCGATTACTAAGATTTTGTTTTGATATAAAAGATCAAAACTTTTTTATTTTGGTTGGTCAGTAACTACAAATAATAATTAGTAACTATAGATTTAATTAGTAACTATAGATTGGTGAGAATCACTCTTTGATTTAAACTTATAATATTTTTATCACGGGAATTTCGAAATATACAATTTCAACTACTTTTTTTATTCTTTTTCTTTTGGATAAAAAGTAAGTAGGATTGGCCCAATAAAATAATTATATCTATATATAAAATTAATATTAAATTAATCCATATTAAGATTTAATTCAATTAGGAACATATCATATACAATAAAAATGGGGTAACCCTTTTCCTTTCCTGGACCATTTAGTAAGGTCATGATTTGACTTATATATTTTTTTTTTTACATATTATACATAATGGATTTACCTGGACCAATACATGATATTCTTGTAGCATTTCTGGGGTCAGTTCTTATATTAGGGGGTCTGGGGGTAGTATTACTTACCAATCCTATTTATTCTGCTTTTTCATTGGGATTGGTTCTTGTTTGTATATCCTTATTCTACATTCCATCGAACTCTTTTTTTGTAGCTGCCGCACAGCTACTTATTTATGTGGGAGCCGTAAATGTCTTAATCATATTTGCGGTAATGTTCATGAATGGTTCAGAATATTCCAATGATTCGTATTTTTGGACCATTGGAGATGGAGTCACTTCACTGGTTTGTACAAGTATTCTTTTTTCACTAATTACTACTATACCAGATACGTCATGGTACGGAATTATTTGGACTACAAGATCAAACCAGATTATAGAACAGGACCTAATAAGTAACGTTCAACAAATTGGGATTCATTTATCGACAGATTTTTATCTTCCCTTTGAACTAATTTCTATAATTCTTTTAGTTTCCTTGATAGGTGCAATTACTATGGCTCGCCAATAATAAATACTTAGAATTTTAAAAGAATTAAAAAGTTTTTAGAATTTTAGAAGTTCTAAATAAATAAAAAATCGAATCGCTTCAATTGTTCATATTGAAATGAATCGAGATTGATAAGGAGTTAGTCAATGATGTTCGAGCATGTACTTTTTTTGAGTGTTTATTTATTTTCTATCGGTCTCTATGGATTGATCACAAGTCGAAACATGGTTAGAGCACTTATGTGTCTTGAGCTTATACTAAATTCGGTTAATATTAATCTTGTAACATTTTCTGATATATTTGATAGTCGCCAATTAAAAGGAAACATTTTCTCAATCTTTATTATAGCTGTTGCAGCTGCTGAAGCAGCTATTGGTCTAGCTATTGTTTCGTCGATTCATCGAAACAGAAAATCAACTCGTATCAATCAATCGAATTTGTTGAATAATTAGTGATAATTATCATGATCATATATTGAATAATCAGTTATAATGATCATATAAATCAAGACACCACACAACATGATAAAGCATAAGAAAATATAAATGAAATTGGAATATTTTTCTATTTCTATTCTTTCACTTTCATATTCCATTAATGAAAAATAATTATATTCTTAATTTAATTGGTATTATAATTTTTTTATTTCGTTTTTTATTTGTTTATTTTATTTAATTTTAATGTATTTAAATTTTAATGTTTTTAATGTATTTTTAATGTATTATATAATAATATAAATGTATTATATAATAATATACTGCATAATATTATAAATATTATAATAAAATAATAAAAATAATATTATTAAATAATAATATGTTAATCATATTACGAAAATAAATTAAATTACTAATTTAGTTTTATTTTTATATATTCATATTTCATATTGAAAATATGAATATTGAAATATTGATTTGAATGATTGATCAATTTGTTTTGTCGGCCAATTTTTATTTACACATGTGACTCGTATGATCATGATTTTTGAAACGGAAATCAAAGTCTCTTGGCTTTTTCTCATGAACAGATTTAGAAATATATTGATTCTTAAAATTTTAATAAACCACTGCTTCGTCTGGTGTCTATAATATAAATACTAATTTTCTACCAGATTGAAAATTTTTGATGTTAAAATCTGGAATTTATAGATCCAATGTCACATTCAGTAAAAATTTATGATACATGTATAGGGTGTACTCAATGTGTACGAGCCTGCCCCACAGACGTATTGGAAATGATACCTTGGGACGGATGTAAAGCTAAGCAAATTGCTTCCGCACCAAGAACCGAGGACTGTGTGGGTTGTAAGAGATGTGAATCCGCCTGCCCCACGGATTTTTTGAGTGTCCGTGTTTATTTATCATATGAAACAACTCGCAGCATGGGTCTAGGTTATTGATACGTTACAAAAAAATCCACTTGAATCAATTGATTCCTCTTTACCGACAAAAGCCCGTACTCGAGAAAATATATTATTCTATTCCGAGCACGGGTTTTTCTGGTCAAACGTATCTTGTCTTTATCACGAGTTATTTTCCTTGGTTAACAATACTTGTTGTTTTGCCGATATCCGTCGGTTCTTCCATTTTCTTTCTTCCTCATAAAGGAAATAAGATGTTTAGGTGGTATGCTATATGTATATGCTCGTTGGAACTCCTTCTAACAACCTATGTTTTCTGTTATCATTTCCAATTGGACGATCCATTAACCCAATTGGAGGAAGATTTAAAATGGATAGATGTTTTTGATTTTCACTGGAGACTGGGAATCGATGGGCTTTCCATAGGACCTATTTTACTGACAGGATTTATCACCACTTTAGCTACCTTAGCGGCTTGGCCAGTTACTCGAAATTCGCGATTGTTCTATTTTCTCATGTTAGCAATGTACAGCGGTCAAATAGGATTATTTTCTTCTAGAGACCTTTTACTTTTTTTCATGCTGTGGGAGTTAGAATTAATTCCTGTTTATTTACTTTTATCCATGTGGGGGGGAAAGAAACGTCTCTACTCGGCCACAAAGTTTATTTTGTACACTGCGGGGGGCTCCATTTTTCTCTTAATAGGAGTTCTAGGTATGGGTTTATATGGCCCTAATGAACCCACATTAGATTTTTCAAAATTAACTAATCAATCATATCCTGTGGCATTGGAAATAATATTATATTTTGGATTCCTTATTGCTTATGCTGTCAAATCGCCGATTATACCCCTACATACGTGGTTACCAGATACCCATGGAGAAGCACATTACAGTACATGTATGCTTCTAGCTGGAATCTTATTAAAAATGGGCGCATATGGACTTATTCGGATCAATATGGAATTATTACCCCACGCTCATTCTATATTTTCTCCCTGGTTGGTAATAGTGGGAACGATTCAAATAATCTATGCAGCTTCAACCTCTCTCGGTCAACGGAATTTAAAAAAAAGAATAGCCTATTCCTCTGTATCTCACATGGGTTTCACAATTATAGGAATTGGTTCTATAACCGGAATGGGACTCAACGGTGCCATTTTACAAATACTCTCTCATGGATTTATTGGTGCTGCGCTTTTTTTCTTGGCAGGAACGAGTTGTGATAGAATACGTCTTGTTTATCTCGACGAAATGGGGGGGGTATCGATCCCAATGCCAAAACTATTTACCATGTTCAGTAGTTTTTCGATGGCTTCTCTTGCATTGCCAGGAATGAGTGGTTTTGTTGCGGAATTATTAGTATTTTTTGGAATAATTACTAGTCCAAAATACCTTTTAATGCCAAAAATGCTAATTACTTTTGTAATGGCAATTGGAATGATATTAACTCCTATTTATTTATTATCTATGTTACGTCAGATGTTCTATGGATACAAGCTATTCAATGTTCCAAACTCTAATTTTGCGGATTCTGGACCACGAGAACTATTTGTTTCAATCTGTATCTTTCTACCCGTAATAGGTATTGGTATTTATCCGGATTTCGTTCTCTCGCTATCAGTTGACAGGGTGCAAGCTATCCTATCTAATTACTTTCATCGATAGTCTTTCATTAATAATACGGAAATATAATTTTTGTCTTTGATTTTAAGATTTTTAAAATCGTTCGCTGTACAATGCAAAAGAATAAAGTGAATTAGAATTGTAATGAGATGCATTTTGAGTTTTTGAGAACCGTTTTGAATAAGGAATGATTCAAACGGTTCTCAAAAACTCGCACAAACAAGAAGCTTTTTATATATATATGGGATGATGTTCTTATGTATTCTTTATGTAGTTTATTCAATTATTTATCTGTGTAGTTTATTCAAGTAGATGTTAATGTGAATGAACCATAACTATGTAGACCTATTCCTAATAGATTGATTCCAAAATAACATACCCAAATTATAAGAAATCCTATAGAAGCCACAAGTGCCGAATTCATACTTTGCAAACTTTGATTTGTTCTACTTCTAATATGTATTCTAGTTCTAGTATGTAAATAAATCGCGAATATGGTCCAAGTAATAAAAGCCCAAGTTTCTTTGGGGTCCCAATTCCAATAAGATCCCCATGCCTCATTAGCCCATACTGCTCCACAAAGAATGCCTATGGTTAAAAAGGTAAATCCTAAACTAATGACACGATAACTCCAATAATCCAAACGTTGAGTCAATTGATATTTATAATAATTTCGAAATGAAAGAAAAGAAGTGTTTTTAAAAACACTTCTTTTTTCATTCAAATATTGAATCTCACCAAAGAAAAATGGTTTAATTAAGAAATTATTACCTTTACAAAAAATATCGATGTTTTTTCGAAATGTAATGACTAGAAGAGCGACTGATAATAGTGATCCGCATAAAAGAGCTGCATAGCTTAATAACATCATACTTACGTGCATCATTAACCACTGAGATTGTAGAGCAGGTACTAATATTGCGGATTGATGCATTTCAGTTAAAAAACCCGACGTGGCAAAGCCTTGTGTAAAAATGGTACTTGGTGCGGTTATTGTGCTTAAATCATTTTTATGGTTCCCCATCTTGGAAATCATATGAATAATGGAGAAACTGCACGAAAGGAAGATTAATGACTCGTATAAATTACTTAACGGAAAATGTCCTGAAGAAATCCAACGAGAAACTAATAATCCTGTTATAGAGAAAAAAGTGGCTATCATCCCTTTTTCCAATGAATCACGCAATCCTACGATTTCGCGGACTAATAAGATCATTAAATGAATCGTAATCACAATTGAAATTATCGAAAAAGAGATATGAGTTAATATATGTTCTAAAGTTGTAAATATCATAAAAAGGGGTCCCATTAGAGAATTTAAATCGAGAATTGAATACATTATAGGATCCATTGTGTCTCTTTTAGAGGATTTATTTTCTAGGATTTCAAGGATGCCGCCACTCGGACTCGAACCGAGATGCTCTAGCACTGCTTCCTAAGAGCAGCGTGTCTACCAATTTCACCATGGCGGCTTACTTGAAATAATAATAGTCAATTCATGTTGAATCGTCGAGAATCAAGGATTCAATATAGTTTAGTAAACATTAGAATCGATAAATCAAAATTCATTTAAATTCCTATTTGAATCTCTATTCAAAAAAAGAATCTTTAGTTGGGATCATTGTAAGTTTAGTTTTAATAATAAAGTAAGTTTAGTTTTAGTAAGTTTAGTTTTAATAATAAACTTTCGCGTACTAGAAACTAAGTTCTTCCAAAACAGTTAGAACTCAATAGTTTTGTTGTCTGTCGAGGTATAGAACTAAGAATTGTTCATTTTCTATTTTTTGATTCGTTTTTTATTTATCCGATTTGATTTCATAGATTCAAACAAAATGAAAAAAAAAATATTTTTTTTTTCAATGAAGAAGATTAAATAACCAGGATTTCATATGTATAACAATTTCATCACTAAATCAAAAGAATTTGAAATTTTCTAACGATTTCGACACCTTAGTATCATTCCTTAGTATCATTAGAGTATTAATACTCTTCATATTATATATAATGGTCTCTTCATTATATATATAATGCATAATGGTAAGATTTACCAAACTAATTAGGTTTTTGTTAGGCATATAAGAAACAAAAGAATTTTCATTTCTATCGTAATCATACTCTACTTTTCACAATAGAAAAATATTTTTCTATTGTGAAAAAAGTAGATAGAAAAAATATTCAGAATTCGATATACATACCTTTATTCTACATACCACATCTACATACTACAACAGCTAGTTCTAACTCATATTGATATTGAGGAGTTCAATACATTAATTAATGTGAATCGTTCATCTTAAAAAATTCGAAGTTCTTCGGGTATGTCAATTCCGATTATTCCAAGACTTTATTATTTGTTTGTTGCACAAAAAAACTTTTTGAACGTCCGGTGGAAACCGATTTCGCTAAGGAAAAAGCCTTTACTGCAGCTAAAAATCCTTTTTTTTTCCAAATATTTTTACGAATACGTTTTTTTGACATAGAAGTACGCTTTTTGGGAACTGCCATTCAAAAAGGGTTACCAGTTTTTATCGTTGTATGTGAAAGACATGTATTGTTTTGTTCAAAATAGATTGTTCCTTTTAGTCATTATCTATACTTATTCCCTGGTAGAATAGTTTTAAAAAAAGCATTTTCGAATATGTTTAAAACCTATTAAAAAATATATTTAAAACCTATTAAAAAATATATTTAAAACCTGTTTGAAAATATATTTTAAACCTATTAAAACATATAATTTTATTAAAACATAATTAGAATCAAGTACTCCTTTTGGTATAACTCTTTTTTCTTATTATACTATATAATATGGCTATAAATTACCAGAATAGAATATTCTACTAAGACTAGACTAGAATAGTAGAATTATTAAAGATTTCATTTTGTTTTCTTATGGAACATACATATCAATATGCATGGATAATACCTTTTCTTCCACTTCCAGTTACTGTGTCAATAGGATTTGGACTTCTACTGATTCCGACAGCAACAAAAAATATTCGTCGTATATGGGCTTTTCCTAGTGTTTTACTGTTAAGTATAGTTATGGGGTTTTCAGCCAATTTATCTATTCAACAAATACATGGAAGTTCTATCTATCAATATCTATGGTCTTGGACCATCAATAATGATTTTTCCTTAGAGTTCGGATATTTGATCGACCCACTTAGTTCTATTATGTCAATACTAATTACTACTGTTGGAATCTTGGTTCTTATTTATAGTGACAATTATATGTCTCATGATCAAGGATATCTGAGATTTTTTGCTTATATGAGTTTTTTCAATGCTTCCATGTTGGGATTAGTTACCAGTTCCAATTTGATACAAATTTATATTTTTTGGGAACTGGTGGGGATGTGTTCCTATTTATTAATAGGATTTTGGTTCACACGACCGACTGCAGCAAGTGCTTGTCAAAAAGCTTTTGTAACTAACCGTGTAGGGGATTTTGGTTTATTATTAGGAATTTTAGGTTTTTATTGGATAACAGGTAGTTTCGAATTTCGGGATTTGTTCGAAATAACTAATAACTTGATCCATAATAATGGTGTCAGTTCTTTATTTGCTACTTTGTGTGCCTCTTTATTATTCATTGGTGCAGTTGCTAAATCCGCACAATTCCCCCTTCACGTATGGTTACCCGATGCCATGGAAGGACCCACTCCCATCTCGGCTCTTATACACGCTGCTACTATGGTAGCAGCAGGAATTTTTCTTGTAGCTCGACTTCTTCCTATTTTCATAGCTATACCTTACATAATGAATTTCATATCTTTAATAGGTGTAATAACAGTACTACTAGGAGCTACTTTGGCTCTTGCTCAAAGAGATATAAAAAGAAGTTTAGCCTATTCTACAATGTCTCAATTGGGTTATATTATGTTAGCTCTAGGTATAGGTTCTTATCGAGCTGCTTTATTCCATTTGATTACCCATGCCTATTCTAAAGCTTTATTGTTTTTGGGATCCGGATCCATTATTCATTCAATGGAACCTATTGTTGGATATTCGCCAGAAAAAAGTCAGAATATGGCTCTTATGGGTGGTTTAAGAAGATATGTTCCAATTACAAGAACTACTTTTTTATTGGGTACACTTTCTATTTGCGGTATTCCACCTCTTGCTTGTTTTTGGTCCAAAGATGAAATTCTTAATGATAGTTGGTTGTATTCACCAATTTTCGCAATAATAGCTTGTTTCACAGCAGGATTGACTGCATTTTATATGTTTCGGGTGTATTTACTTACCTTTGATGGACATTTGCGCGTTCATTTTCAAGATTACAGTAGCACAAAAAATAGTTCGTCCTATTCAATATCTCTATGGGGAAAGGAGGTAGCCAAAGCAGTCAATAGAAATTTACCTTTATCAACAATGAATAATAGGGTCTTCTTTTTTTCAAAGGATATGTATAAAATTGATAATAATCTAAAAAAATGCATACGATACTTTAATACTTCTTTCGAAAAAAAGTACACTTCTATGTACCCTCGCGAAGTGGACAATACTATGCTATTTCCTCTGCTTATATTGGTATTATTTACTTTGTTTGTTGGATCAATAGGAATTCATTTTGATCAAGGAGTAATAGATTTGGATATATTATCCAAATGGTTAACTCCACTCACAAACCTTTTCCATCCAAATTCGAGTTATTCTGTGGATTGGTATGAATTTTTTACAAATGCAATTTTTTCAGTAAGTATAGCTATTTCCGGACTATTCATAGCATATATCTTATATGGGTCTGCTTATTCGTTTTTCCGGAATTTGAACTTTATCAATGCATTTGTAAAAGGTGGTCCTAAAAGGATTCTCTTGGACCAAATAAAAAATGGGATATACAATTGGTCATATAATCGTGGTTACATAGATATTTTTTATACTAAGGTTTTTACCATGGGTATAAGGGGATTAACCGAACTAACTCAGTTTTTTGATAGATATATAATTGATGGAATTACAAATGGGGTTGGCATTGCAAGTTTTTTTATAGGGGAAGGAATCAAATCCATGGGAGGTGGACGAATCTCTTCTTATCTATTCTTTTATTTATTTTATGCATCAATATCTTTATTCATTTTTTTATTTTTTTTATAAATTTATATTTTATAAATTTATAAATATAAACCAACTTAAAGTCCCTATTTTTATTCGTTTTATAAATTGTAGAAATATCTCTTTTTTTGATACCTTACATTATCTCTATTACTAATCCTTTGTGCACTTTGGTGTTCCTAACCGTCCACTGATTTTTGATTGATCTACGGCATGGTAATAAATACAAGACAGTAATGAAAACTCCATACAGTTGATCTTTTACACCCGCTCCAAGATATGATGACTAATGAAAGAATCTTAATCTTGGGGTAAACAGTTTACACTGCTTATGTTTACTTCAACTTTATTCTTGTACATATGAAATGAGATTTTATCTTCTTACTGCAAACTTCTAAGTTGTTTTGTTTCACTCATATAACTATCTGGTTTAACTCATTGACCCGAATGATGAATAAAAAATAAAATACCTATTCAATACATTACATTCAACTTCTTTCCTTTACTTCTAGGAAAGAAGTATAAAGTTCATGTTCAACGAATCACACGTAGAGATATTGATAACACACATAGAGTTAATGGTATTTCATAACTAATAGATTGAGCAGCAGCTCGTAGACCACCTGAAAAGGAATATTTATTATTCGATCCGTATCCTGACATAAGAAGCCCAATAGGAGCAATACTTGAAATGGCGACCCATAAAAAAACACCTATACTGAGATCGGCTAAAATGAGGCGATACCCAAAAGGAATTACTAAATAACTTAGTAGAATTGATATGACCACTATAGACGGTCCAATACTAAACAAACGAACATCTCCTCTAGATGGGAGAAGGTCTTCTTTAAAAAGTAGTTTAGTTCCATCTGCTAGAGCTTGAAGAATTCCCAAGGGGCCGGCATATTCAGGCCCAATACGTTGTTGTATCGCTGCAGATATTTCTCTTTCTAACCACACAATTACTAGTACCCCTATTGTAATTCCCAATATAAGGGTCAAAATGGGTACAAAGATCCATATGAGTCCATATACTTCTTTTAAGGATTCCGATATAGAAAAAGAATTGATAGTTTGTACTTCTGTCGTATCAATTATCATTTCAACGATCAACCTCTCCCATAATGATATCTATACTACCTAGTATCGTCATGATATCAGCCAATTTCATTCTTTTAACTAGCTGAGGAAGAATTTGCAAATTTATGAAGCCGGGTGGACGAATTTTCCATCTCCAAGGGAAAACACTATTATCTCCTATCAAATAAATTCCTAATTCCCCTTTTGGGGCTTCTACTCTCACGTAAAGTTCTTGTTTCGACAATTCAAAATTGGGTGAAGGTTTTTTACTAATAAATCTATATTCAAAATCATTCCATTCGGAATTTTTTGCTCTATCAAAGCGTCGGACTTCTAAATTCTCATAGGGTCCTCCAGGAATTCCTTCTAGAGCCTGTTGAATTATTTTTATAGATTCCCTCATTTCACCGATTCGTACTAAATAACGAGCTAACGAATCTCCTTCTTTTTGCCATTGGACTTCCCAATCGAATTCATTGTAACACTCATAATTATCAATTTTACGAAGATCCCATTGTGTTCCAGAAGCTCGTAACATCGGTCCTGATAAACCCCAATTTATTGCTTCCTCTCCACCAATAATGCCCACTCCTTCGACTCGCTCCAAAAAAATGGGATTTCGCGTAATGAGTTTTTGATATTCAACAATTCCTGTTAAAAAATAATCGCAAAAATCCAAACATTTATCTATCCAGCCATAAGGTAGATCGGCAGCTACTCCTCCGATGCGGAAATAATTATGCATCATTCGCATACCTGTGGCGGCTTCGAATAAATCATATATCAATTCTCTCTCTCTGAAAATATAGAAAAAGGGAGTCTGCGCGCCGATATCCGCCATAAAAGGCCCAAGCCATAACAAATGAGAAGCTATACGGCTCAGCTCCAGCATAATTACTCTGATATAGCTAGCCCTTTTAGGTACTTGAACATTTTCCAGTTGTTCTGGTGCATTTACCGTTATTGCCTCTGTGAACATAGTAGCTAAATAATCCCAACGTGTTACATAAGGCAGATATTGTATAATTGTTCGGTTTTCCGCTATTTTTTCCATCCCTCTGTGTAAATAGCCCAATATGGGTTCACAGTCAATAACATCTTCACCATCGAGAGTAACGATCAGTCGAAGAACACCATGCATTGATGGGTGGTGAGGACCCATATTAACTATCATGAAATCTTTTTTTGTAGCCGGTACAGTCATATCTTTTCTTCCTTAATTCATTATTTCATGAATTCCTCAAAAAAGTAGGAGGTTCATCAAAATAAAAAATCTAATAACTACTATACTAATTCAAACGATTTAATTAACGATTTTTTGGCTCCCGAATATCCAACTGGTCAATTAATTTCTTATAACGCGCTCTATTTTTCTTTGACAAATAAGCCAGCAGACGTTGACGTTTTCTCAGAATTTTTTGTAGACCTCTTTGTGATAAAAAATCTCTTTTGTGCAATTCCAAATGTGAAGTAAGTCTTCGTATCTTATTGGTGAAACTTAATACTTGAAATTCAACAGAACCCCTGTTTTCTTCTTTTTCTTCTTGTGGAAGAAGTGAAATGAATGAATTTTTGACCATAAAACTTTTTTTATCTTTTTCTTTTCTTTCTTTTCCATGCCATGGATTTTACCGATCAGGAAAAATAAAATAATAATTATTATATTATGTCAATTTTTTTTAATCTAGTACACGCAAAAATTTAGATTTATCCGTTTCTATCTAAATCAAATTTTCCATTTGATTTAGATAGAAAAGAAAAGGATAATATATTTCTGCATTTACGAAAGAGAATGATTTCTTTGCACCTAAAAAGATTCTGTAGATTTCTTTCTAGATTCAATTGAATTGATACACAAGTAAATACGTATCATGTACCAGAACGTAACACACCATATGCGTACATCTTTCGGTTTTTATTTACTGAAAACGGCATGTGATATATAGGAAATATACTATTAAATAATTCTGAATCGTGGATACATACGTATCCTTGACATACTGAAACGACTACCATTATTGGTATCAAACCAATAGCGATTCATACAAGCTAAATCTTCTAATCGGTAATTGGGCCAAAGAAACAATTTGCATTTAATTAATTTATTTAAATCCGTATTAAGACGTTTGTCCTCATTCAAAAATTGTTCAGAGTTTCTTATGTTGTTTTCGTTGCAAAATACTGGATTTCTATTCACAATATCCCGATTATGAGAGTTGAAACAAATTAGAATTCTCAATTCTCTACGACGTCTAGGAGATAGAATATTTTCAGGAACAAAGAAATTATAATGATCTTGATCCCCATTCACAAATATATTGCCATGTCGTCCAGTGGATTTTTTCAAATTATTCTTATCAACATATCTTTTCTTTATGTATTTTCTATTAATTTGGTGTTTACTCTTATCGATCAATGAAATACTTATGGTTTGATATATAATGAATTTTCCATCCCTTCTTAAAGATAGACGAATTGGTTCGATAATTAATATTCCCCTTTTTATTAATTCTGTAAGAGCTAGATCTTTCTGAATCAGCATTACATCCAGATGCATCTCTCCTCTTTGAATCGAGGATATAGCAATTTCCCTTGGATTTATCAATCTAAGTAGGAGACAATATATCCTAACATTATTAATAATTTTTTGATTCAAGGGGTCATCCCATCTTAATTGAAAAATAAAATATTTTTTCAGGAACAAATCTAGTTCTCCTTCCTTATTTTTCTTGGATTGTTTTTTTTTTTTTTTACCTTTTTTAATGTTTGATCTCGTGCAATCCTCTTCAAGATATTCCTTTTGGTTTTGTTTTTGTGGATCTGATACAAGATTTGATTGACCCTCTTTTTCTTGGTTGGAATTTTGAAATTCTATTTTAACGGAATCTTTGATGTTTTGATTTTGACTAATATTTTTTTTATTTTGATTTTGACTAATATTTTTTTTATTTTGATTTTGACTAATATTTTTTTTATTTTGATTTTGACTAATATTTTTTTTATTTTGATTTTGACTAATATTTTTTTTATTTTGATTTTGACTAATATTTTTTTTATTTTGATTTTGACTAATATTTTTTTTATTTTGATTTTGACTAATATTTTTTTCATTTTGATTTTGACTAATATTTTTTTCATTTTGATTTTGACTAATATCATTTTCATAATAAATATTAGAAAGAAGTAATTTGATTGGTATGATCCACGGTTTAATCTTATATGCATCAAAAGGTAACACAAATTCTGGGAAGAACCAAGGTTCTAGATTTGATATGGTAGAATAATTTCGATTCATTCCCATCCAATCAAAAATTTTTTTTTGATGAGTCTTAGTCTTAGTATTTTTATTAGTATTTTTATAAATTTCGGTACCGATATACATATCGGTCCAGTCCTCAATATCACTATTGTTCTCAATATCACTATTGTTCTCAATATCACTATTGTTCTCAATATCACTATTGTTTCTAAGGCAAAAATGAAGAATTCTATAATCCAAATATTTTCTATCCAGATTTTTATGGGTATCAATAAAATATCCTTTTTTTAGGTAATCATCAATAGTCATATTTAGCAATACATAAAACGATTCGGGTTTCAGTGTGTATGAGTCCTTACTATCCCCATAATTTATATATTCATGTGATAAAAGATCATATCTGTAGTGTTTTTTAAATTTTTCTTTTTGACTCATCGATAAATCCACTGCACAAAAATTTTCATTCATGTAATGAATTAATCGGTCTTTTTCTTTTTTATATGAATACAATTTCATTGATTCTTTATTTTGAATAGTACAACGTTGATTGACTCTATTTCGCCATTTTTTCGGTACTAATCGAGACCATTTGCTCCGAGAAAAATTATATTGATAATGACCCTTTAACCAGTTTTTCCATTTATTCATTCCAGACTTATTAATTTTCTTATGCCTTGATTTGGAATCAAACCTTGATTTGGAATCAAATATTCCTCGTGTCATACAATAATACTTTATCTTGTCTTTAATAAAAGGATAGGTCCCGTGATCGTGATATTGAAGTACAGATCTCAGGTGATGGTTGTTAAATAATTGGGTTTGTGACAATTTGTAAAATACATATGCTTGGGACAAGGAAGATAAGTCGTGATAAGTGTTTAAATCATTTCTAATATTAGGATTAGAAAAGGACTTTTTTATAGTCGAAATAAAGTTCATTGTATCTTGATCTGTTTCATCAATTCCTTCTTGATTTCTTTCATCGTTGTAAATGGATTCATTGATAATTGTTTTTTTTAAAAGTTGTGCATTAACCTTAGAAATGGTAACCATACATTGCAAGATATCTATGTATATTTTTTCAATGAAAGATTTCATAAAATAATGTGATTTGCGTATTAATCGGGTATTTTTTCTTTGAAGTATCTGCCAAATATGTTTTTGTAATTCCGGTCTTTTATCATGATAGGCTAGAACTATTTTCTTCTTGTCTTTTGTGATTCCTTCTATTTGATTCCTTATTGTGATTGTCTTATCAGCAAGATCTTTCATTTTTTTTTCTATGAGTAAATAATTTGTCCAATTCATAGATCGAATTTGAATGGTCGATTCGTGAATAATCTGATTATTTTTTTTTGAATCTTTTGCATTTTCATTTGGTTCATGTACTTTTCCCTTCCTCAATTCAAATAAAGAAATTTGGTTCACTTTTTCAAGTTTCTTCATTATTCGTTTTAGAACTAGAACTGTTCGTTTTAGAACTAGAACTATTCGTTTTAGAACTAGAACTATTCGTTTTAGAACTCGTTTTAGAACTCGTTTTAGAACTAGAACTATTTTGATGACCCATCTTTTTTTTTCTTTTGAAACTTTTAGAGAGTTCTTTTTTACTTTTCTAATTTTTTTTTTGAGTTCCTTATATATGGGTTCAAAAAAAGAAGGTTGCTTTCGGGGAGAACCAAAAGGGAGTTCCGTTTCCATTCCCCAAACTGTTAAAAAACAAAAATTTTCTTTTTTTCCTTTTTTTTTCATTGGATCTCCATGATGAGATCGTATTTTAGATCTTCGCCAAGGTTTTAAACGAAAAGGAAATAAAATCTTTATCTGAATACCATCTGTTAACCAATCTTGGGGAAATTCTGTTTCTGATAATGGAACACCATTATAGGTGCATTTAACATGTATTTCTCTATTCCATTCCTTCAAATCCTCATACCACTCGGGGAATTGGAATAATAACATACGTCCAATATTTTTAGCTATTATCAATGAAGGCAATACAATGTTTTTTCTAAAAAAAGATTGGGTTATCAGCATCAAACCTCTTATTGCTTGAGCAAATATAATGCTATCCCAAATTTCTGATATTGTTATCCGTTCATCTTCCTCTTTTTTTTTTTTCTCCTCGTCTTTTTTTTTCCCAGTGTTTGTCTCTTCCTCTTCCTCCTCAAAGTCGGAAGTTTCGGATTCTGGGTTTCCCCCCACGGAATTCCTAAAAATAAGATTAATTATTCGATATCTATATCTATCAAAAAAAGAAAAAAAAAAGACTTTGTCTATTCGATCCAAAAAAAGCGGGGAATGAACATTTGTTTGAAATATTTCCCAAATAACTGTTTTACGTCTTTGAGCACGCATGGATCCTTGGATTATACCCCGATTAAAATCTGGTTGTTGCGAATAACGTATCAAAGCCACCTCTTCTGCTTCTGCTTCTGCTTCTGCTTCTGCTTCTGCTTGATCAATATTATCAGTATCGGTATCCAGATTTTTATCAGTATAGATCACCACCCGTTTCGCTTTTCTTGAACAAATTTCATAATCTTCCTTCTGTTCTTCTCCATTTTCTTGATCCAGTCCTTCTAATTCATCGGTCAATTTGTATGACCATCGAGGAACCTTTTTACTGATTTCTTCTATTCCAATGGATTTTTTTTCTTCTATTCCAATGGATTTTTTTTCTTCTATTCCAATGGATTTTTTTTCAGTTGTTGTTTGATCATTTGGATTGGTTGTAATTATGTCGAATACAAATCTCAAGGATTTTGCTTTACTTTCTGAATTAATTCTTCTTTCTTCTTCCAATAAAAATAAAGAAGATTCATCGATTGACGTTAAGAAATTAACAATATAATTAAATGATGATTTCTCATCAAGCGGATTCTTTTCATGTTCAAATTCTCGAGAATTTTTAGAAATAGGAAAGAGCCCATGAATCTTATTTATCCAAAACGTTTCTATGGAATCTACATCTTCTTCTTCTGTAGAAGTAATTAAATCATTTGTAGAAGTAATTAAATCATTTGTAGAAGTAATTAAATCATTCATGATTGTATGTGAATAGAATTTTTTTATTGTTCTTATTGTTCCACGATACGGTCCGCTCAAAAAAGGATCATACGCTTTTGGCAAGTATTCTTGCTC
>NW_027021002.1:0-17500 GCF_036884655.1 Musa acuminata AAA Group
TATTGACAACTTCTTCCCAACTTGTTTCACTATAAAATAACAGAATACGATAACGATATTCTAGATTCATAACCTCTTTCAAACAAGAGAAAGAAACATCAATTTATTTATGGATATCTACAATATGTTTCCCATGGTAACTGGGTTCATGAATTATGGTCAACAAACAATACGAGCTGCAAGGTATATTGGTCAAAGTTTCATAATTACCTTATCCCACACAAACCGTTTACCTGTAACTATTCAATATCCTTATGAGAAATCAATTACGTCAGAACGTTTTCGTGGTCGAATTCACTTTGAATTTGATAAATGTATTGCTTGCGAAGTATGTGTTCGTGTATGCCCAATAGATCTACCTGTTGTTGATTGGAGATTGGAAAGAGATATGAAAAAGAAACAATTGCTTAATTATAGTATTGATTTCGGGGTCTGTATATTTTGTGGTAACTGTGTCGAGTATTGTCCAACAAACTGTTTATCAATGACTGAAGAATATGAGCTTTCTACTTATGATCGTCACGAATTGAATTATAATCAAATTGCTTTGAGTCGGTTACCAATGTCAGTAATTGAAGATTACACAATTCAAACAGTTATGAATTCGACTCAAATCAAAATAGATAAAGATAAACCCTTTGATTCAAGAACGATTACCGATTACTAAGATTTTGTTTTGATATAAAAGATCAAAAACTTTTTTATTTTGGTTGAGTCAGTAACTACAAATAATAATTAGTAACTATAGATTTAATTAGTAACTATAGATTGGTGAGAATCACTCTTTGATTTAAACTTATAATATTTTTATCACGGGAATTTCGAAATATACAATTTCAACTACTTTTTTTATTCTTTTTCTTTTGGATAAAAAGTAAGTAGGATTGGCCCAATAAAATAATTATATCTATATATAAAATTAATATTAAATTAATCCATATTAAGATTTAATTCAATTAGGAACATATCATATACAATAAAAATGGGGTAACCCTTTTCCTTTCCTGGACCATTTAGTAAGGTCATGATTTGACTTATATATTTTTTTTTTTACATATTATACATAATGGATTTACCTGGACCAATACATGATATTCTTGTAGCATTTCTGGGGTCAGTTCTTATATTAGGGGGTCTGGGGGTAGTATTACTTACCAATCCTATTTATTCTGCTTTTTCATTGGGATTGGTTCTTGTTTGTATATCCTTATTCTACATTCCATCGAACTCTTTTTTTGTAGCTGCCGCACAGCTACTTATTTATGTGGGAGCCGTAAATGTCTTAATCATATTTGCGGTAATGTTCATGAATGGTTCAGAATATTCCAATGATTCGTATTTTTGGACCATTGGAGATGGAGTCACTTCACTGGTTTGTACAAGTATTCTTTTTTCACTAATTACTACTATACCAGATACGTCATGGTACGGAATTATTTGGACTACAAGATCAAACCAGATTATAGAACAGGACCTAATAAGTAACGTTCAACAAATTGGGATTCATTTATCGACAGATTTTTATCTTCCCTTTGAACTAATTTCTATAATTCTTTTAGTTTCCTTGATAGGTGCAATTACTATGGCTCGCCAATAATAAATACTTAGAATTTTAAAAGAATTAAAAAGTTTTTAGAATTTTAGAAGTTCTAAATAAATAAAAAATCGAATCGCTTCAATTGTTCATATTGAAATGAATCGAGATTGATAAGGAGTTAGTCAATGATGTTCGAGCATGTACTTTTTTTGAGTGTTTATTTATTTTCTATCGGTCTCTATGGATTGATCACAAGTCGAAACATGGTTAGAGCACTTATGTGTCTTGAGCTTATACTAAATTCGGTTAATATTAATCTTGTAACATTTTCTGATATATTTGATAGTCGCCAATTAAAAGGAAACATTTTCTCAATCTTTATTATAGCTGTTGCAGCTGCTGAAGCAGCTATTGGTCTAGCTATTGTTTCGTCGATTCATCGAAACAGAAAATCAACTCGTATCAATCAATCGAATTTGTTGAATAATTAGTGATAATTATCATGATCATATATTGAATAATCAGTTATAATGATCATATAAATCAAGACACCACACAACATGATAAAGCATAAGAAAATATAAATGAAATTGGAATATTTTTCTATTTCTATTCTTTCACTTTCATATTCCATTAATGAAAAATAATTATATTCTTAATTTAATTGGTATTATAATTTTTTTATTTCGTTTTTTATTTGTTTATTTTATTTAATTTTAATGTATTTAAATTTTAATGTTTTTAATGTATTTTTAATGTATTATATAATAATATAAATGTATTATATAATAATATACTGCATAATATTATAAATATTATAATAAAATAATAAAAATAATATTATTAAATAATAATATGTTAATCATATTACGAAAATAAATTAAATTACTAATTTAGTTTTATTTTTATATATTCATATTTCATATTGAAAATATGAATATTGAAATATTGATTTGAATGATTGATCAATTTGTTTTGTCGGCCAATTTTTATTTACACATGTGACTCGTATGATCATGATTTTTGAAACGGAAATCAAAGTCTCTTGGCTTTTTCTCATGAACAGATTTAGAAATATATTGATTCTTAAAATTTTAATAAACCACTGCTTCGTCTGGTGTCTATAATATAAATACTAATTTTCTACCAGATTGAAAATTTTTGATGTTAAAATCTGGAATTTATAGATCCAATGTCACATTCAGTAAAAATTTATGATACATGTATAGGGTGTACTCAATGTGTACGAGCCTGCCCCACAGACGTATTGGAAATGATACCTTGGGACGGATGTAAAGCTAAGCAAATTGCTTCCGCACCAAGAACCGAGGACTGTGTGGGTTGTAAGAGATGTGAATCCGCCTGCCCCACGGATTTTTTGAGTGTCCGTGTTTATTTATCATATGAAACAACTCGCAGCATGGGTCTAGGTTATTGATACGTTACAAAAAAATCCACTTGAATCAATTGATTCCTCTTTACCGACAAAAGCCCGTACTCGAGAAAATATATTATTCTATTCCGAGCACGGGTTTTTCTGGTCAAACGTATCTTGTCTTTATCACGAGTTATTTTCCTTGGTTAACAATACTTGTTGTTTTGCCGATATCCGTCGGTTCTTCCATTTTCTTTCTTCCTCATAAAGGAAATAAGATGTTTAGGTGGTATGCTATATGTATATGCTCGTTGGAACTCCTTCTAACAACCTATGTTTTCTGTTATCATTTCCAATTGGACGATCCATTAACCCAATTGGAGGAAGATTTAAAATGGATAGATGTTTTTGATTTTCACTGGAGACTGGGAATCGATGGGCTTTCCATAGGACCTATTTTACTGACAGGATTTATCACCACTTTAGCTACCTTAGCGGCTTGGCCAGTTACTCGAAATTCGCGATTGTTCTATTTTCTCATGTTAGCAATGTACAGCGGTCAAATAGGATTATTTTCTTCTAGAGACCTTTTACTTTTTTTCATGCTGTGGGAGTTAGAATTAATTCCTGTTTATTTACTTTTATCCATGTGGGGGGGAAAGAAACGTCTCTACTCGGCCACAAAGTTTATTTTGTACACTGCGGGGGGCTCCATTTTTCTCTTAATAGGAGTTCTAGGTATGGGTTTATATGGCCCTAATGAACCCACATTAGATTTTTCAAAATTAACTAATCAATCATATCCTGTGGCATTGGAAATAATATTATATTTTGGATTCCTTATTGCTTATGCTGTCAAATCGCCGATTATACCCCTACATACGTGGTTACCAGATACCCATGGAGAAGCACATTACAGTACATGTATGCTTCTAGCTGGAATCTTATTAAAAATGGGCGCATATGGACTTATTCGGATCAATATGGAATTATTACCCCACGCTCATTCTATATTTTCTCCCTGGTTGGTAATAGTGGGAACGATTCAAATAATCTATGCAGCTTCAACCTCTCTCGGTCAACGGAATTTAAAAAAAAGAATAGCCTATTCCTCTGTATCTCACATGGGTTTCACAATTATAGGAATTGGTTCTATAACCGGAATGGGACTCAACGGTGCCATTTTACAAATACTCTCTCATGGATTTATTGGTGCTGCGCTTTTTTTCTTGGCAGGAACGAGTTGTGATAGAATACGTCTTGTTTATCTCGACGAAATGGGGGGGGTATCGATCCCAATGCCAAAACTATTTACCATGTTCAGTAGTTTTTCGATGGCTTCTCTTGCATTGCCAGGAATGAGTGGTTTTGTTGCGGAATTATTAGTATTTTTTGGAATAATTACTAGTCCAAAATACCTTTTAATGCCAAAAATGCTAATTACTTTTGTAATGGCAATTGGAATGATATTAACTCCTATTTATTTATTATCTATGTTACGTCAGATGTTCTATGGATACAAGCTATTCAATGTTCCAAACTCTAATTTTGCGGATTCTGGACCACGAGAACTATTTGTTTCAATCTGTATCTTTCTACCCGTAATAGGTATTGGTATTTATCCGGATTTCGTTCTCTCGCTATCAGTTGACAGGGTGCAAGCTATCCTATCTAATTACTTTCATCGATAGTCTTTCATTAATAATACGGAAATATAATTTTTGTCTTTGATTTTAAGATTTTTAAAATCGTTCGCTGTACAATGCAAAAGAATAAAGTGAATTAGAATTGTAATGAGATGCATTTTGAGTTTTTGAGAACCGTTTTGAATAAGGAATGATTCAAACGGTTCTCAAAAACTCGCACAAACAAGAAGCTTTTTATATATATATGGGATGATGTTCTTATGTATTCTTTATGTAGTTTATTCAATTATTTATCTGTGTAGTTTATTCAAGTAGATGTTAATGTGAATGAACCATAACTATGTAGACCTATTCCTAATAGATTGATTCCAAAATAACATACCCAAATTATAAGAAATCCTATAGAAGCCACAAGTGCCGAATTCATACTTTGCAAACTTTGATTTGTTCTACTTCTAATATGTATTCTAGTTCTAGTATGTAAATAAATCGCGAATATGGTCCAAGTAATAAAAGCCCAAGTTTCTTTGGGGTCCCAATTCCAATAAGATCCCCATGCCTCATTAGCCCATACTGCTCCACAAAGAATGCCTATGGTTAAAAAGGTAAATCCTAAACTAATGACACGATAACTCCAATAATCCAAACGTTGAGTCAATTGATATTTATAATAATTTCGAAATGAAAGAAAAGAAGTGTTTTTAAAAACACTTCTTTTTTCATTCAAATATTGAATCTCACCAAAGAAAAATGGTTTAATTAAGAAATTATTACCTTTACAAAAAATATCGATGTTTTTTCGAAATGTAATGACTAGAAGAGCGACTGATAATAGTGATCCGCATAAAAGAGCTGCATAGCTTAATAACATCATACTTACGTGCATCATTAACCACTGAGATTGTAGAGCAGGTACTAATATTGCGGATTGATGCATTTCAGTTAAAAAACCCGACGTGGCAAAGCCTTGTGTAAAAATGGTACTTGGTGCGGTTATTGTGCTTAAATCATTTTTATGGTTCCCCATCTTGGAAATCATATGAATAATGGAGAAACTGCACGAAAGGAAGATTAATGACTCGTATAAATTACTTAACGGAAAATGTCCTGAAGAAATCCAACGAGAAACTAATAATCCTGTTATAGAGAAAAAAGTGGCTATCATCCCTTTTTCCAATGAATCACGCAATCCTACGATTTCGCGGACTAATAAGATCATTAAATGAATCGTAATCACAATTGAAATTATCGAAAAAGAGATATGAGTTAATATATGTTCTAAAGTTGTAAATATCATAAAAAGGGGTCCCATTAGAGAATTTAAATCGAGAATTGAATACATTATAGGATCCATTGTGTCTCTTTTAGAGGATTTATTTTCTAGGATTTCAAGGATGCCGCCACTCGGACTCGAACCGAGATGCTCTAGCACTGCTTCCTAAGAGCAGCGTGTCTACCAATTTCACCATGGCGGCTTACTTGAAATAATAATAGTCAATTCATGTTGAATCGTCGAGAATCAAGGATTCAATATAGTTTAGTAAACATTAGAATCGATAAATCAAAATTCATTTAAATTCCTATTTGAATCTCTATTCAAAAAAAGAATCTTTAGTTGGGATCATTGTAAGTTTAGTTTTAATAATAAAGTAAGTTTAGTTTTAGTAAGTTTAGTTTTAATAATAAACTTTCGCGTACTAGAAACTAAGTTCTTCCAAAACAGTTAGAACTCAATAGTTTTGTTGTCTGTCGAGGTATAGAACTAAGAATTGTTCATTTTCTATTTTTTGATTCGTTTTTTATTTATCCGATTTGATTTCATAGATTCAAACAAAATGAAAAAAAAAATATTTTTTTTTTCAATGAAGAAGATTAAATAACCAGGATTTCATATGTATAACAATTTCATCACTAAATCAAAAGAATTTGAAATTTTCTAACGATTTCGACACCTTAGTATCATTCCTTAGTATCATTAGAGTATTAATACTCTTCATATTATATATAATGGTCTCTTCATTATATATATAATGCATAATGGTAAGATTTACCAAACTAATTAGGTTTTTGTTAGGCATATAAGAAACAAAAGAATTTTCATTTCTATCGTAATCATACTCTACTTTTCACAATAGAAAAATATTTTTCTATTGTGAAAAAAGTAGATAGAAAAAATATTCAGAATTCGATATACATACCTTTATTCTACATACCACATCTACATACTACAACAGCTAGTTCTAACTCATATTGATATTGAGGAGTTCAATACATTAATTAATGTGAATCGTTCATCTTAAAAAATTCGAAGTTCTTCGGGTATGTCAATTCCGATTATTCCAAGACTTTATTATTTGTTTGTTGCACAAAAAAACTTTTTGAACGTCCGGTGGAAACCGATTTCGCTAAGGAAAAAGCCTTTACTGCAGCTAAAAATCCTTTTTTTTTCCAAATATTTTTACGAATACGTTTTTTTGACATAGAAGTACGCTTTTTGGGAACTGCCATTCAAAAAGGGTTACCAGTTTTTATCGTTGTATGTGAAAGACATGTATTGTTTTGTTCAAAATAGATTGTTCCTTTTAGTCATTATCTATACTTATTCCCTGGTAGAATAGTTTTAAAAAAAGCATTTTCGAATATGTTTAAAACCTATTAAAAAATATATTTAAAACCTATTAAAAAATATATTTAAAACCTGTTTGAAAATATATTTTAAACCTATTAAAACATATAATTTTATTAAAACATAATTAGAATCAAGTACTCCTTTTGGTATAACTCTTTTTTCTTATTATACTATATAATATGGCTATAAATTACCAGAATAGAATATTCTACTAAGACTAGACTAGAATAGTAGAATTATTAAAGATTTCATTTTGTTTTCTTATGGAACATACATATCAATATGCATGGATAATACCTTTTCTTCCACTTCCAGTTACTGTGTCAATAGGATTTGGACTTCTACTGATTCCGACAGCAACAAAAAATATTCGTCGTATATGGGCTTTTCCTAGTGTTTTACTGTTAAGTATAGTTATGGGGTTTTCAGCCAATTTATCTATTCAACAAATACATGGAAGTTCTATCTATCAATATCTATGGTCTTGGACCATCAATAATGATTTTTCCTTAGAGTTCGGATATTTGATCGACCCACTTAGTTCTATTATGTCAATACTAATTACTACTGTTGGAATCTTGGTTCTTATTTATAGTGACAATTATATGTCTCATGATCAAGGATATCTGAGATTTTTTGCTTATATGAGTTTTTTCAATGCTTCCATGTTGGGATTAGTTACCAGTTCCAATTTGATACAAATTTATATTTTTTGGGAACTGGTGGGGATGTGTTCCTATTTATTAATAGGATTTTGGTTCACACGACCGACTGCAGCAAGTGCTTGTCAAAAAGCTTTTGTAACTAACCGTGTAGGGGATTTTGGTTTATTATTAGGAATTTTAGGTTTTTATTGGATAACAGGTAGTTTCGAATTTCGGGATTTGTTCGAAATAACTAATAACTTGATCCATAATAATGGTGTCAGTTCTTTATTTGCTACTTTGTGTGCCTCTTTATTATTCATTGGTGCAGTTGCTAAATCCGCACAATTCCCCCTTCACGTATGGTTACCCGATGCCATGGAAGGACCCACTCCCATCTCGGCTCTTATACACGCTGCTACTATGGTAGCAGCAGGAATTTTTCTTGTAGCTCGACTTCTTCCTATTTTCATAGCTATACCTTACATAATGAATTTCATATCTTTAATAGGTGTAATAACAGTACTACTAGGAGCTACTTTGGCTCTTGCTCAAAGAGATATAAAAAGAAGTTTAGCCTATTCTACAATGTCTCAATTGGGTTATATTATGTTAGCTCTAGGTATAGGTTCTTATCGAGCTGCTTTATTCCATTTGATTACCCATGCCTATTCTAAAGCTTTATTGTTTTTGGGATCCGGATCCATTATTCATTCAATGGAACCTATTGTTGGATATTCGCCAGAAAAAAGTCAGAATATGGCTCTTATGGGTGGTTTAAGAAGATATGTTCCAATTACAAGAACTACTTTTTTATTGGGTACACTTTCTATTTGCGGTATTCCACCTCTTGCTTGTTTTTGGTCCAAAGATGAAATTCTTAATGATAGTTGGTTGTATTCACCAATTTTCGCAATAATAGCTTGTTTCACAGCAGGATTGACTGCATTTTATATGTTTCGGGTGTATTTACTTACCTTTGATGGACATTTGCGCGTTCATTTTCAAGATTACAGTAGCACAAAAAATAGTTCGTCCTATTCAATATCTCTATGGGGAAAGGAGGTAGCCAAAGCAGTCAATAGAAATTTACCTTTATCAACAATGAATAATAGGGTCTTCTTTTTTTCAAAGGATATGTATAAAATTGATAATAATCTAAAAAAATGCATACGATACTTTAATACTTCTTTCGAAAAAAAGTACACTTCTATGTACCCTCGCGAAGTGGACAATACTATGCTATTTCCTCTGCTTATATTGGTATTATTTACTTTGTTTGTTGGATCAATAGGAATTCATTTTGATCAAGGAGTAATAGATTTGGATATATTATCCAAATGGTTAACTCCACTCACAAACCTTTTCCATCCAAATTCGAGTTATTCTGTGGATTGGTATGAATTTTTTACAAATGCAATTTTTTCAGTAAGTATAGCTATTTCCGGACTATTCATAGCATATATCTTATATGGGTCTGCTTATTCGTTTTTCCGGAATTTGAACTTTATCAATGCATTTGTAAAAGGTGGTCCTAAAAGGATTCTCTTGGACCAAATAAAAAATGGGATATACAATTGGTCATATAATCGTGGTTACATAGATATTTTTTATACTAAGGTTTTTACCATGGGTATAAGGGGATTAACCGAACTAACTCAGTTTTTTGATAGATATATAATTGATGGAATTACAAATGGGGTTGGCATTGCAAGTTTTTTTATAGGGGAAGGAATCAAATCCATGGGAGGTGGACGAATCTCTTCTTATCTATTCTTTTATTTATTTTATGCATCAATATCTTTATTCATTTTTTTATTTTTTTTATAAATTTATATTTTATAAATTTATAAATATAAACCAACTTAAAGTCCCTATTTTTATTCGTTTTATAAATTGTAGAAATATCTCTTTTTTTGATACCTTACATTATCTCTATTACTAATCCTTTGTGCACTTTGGTGTTCCTAACCGTCCACTGATTTTTGATTGATCTACGGCATGGTAATAAATACAAGACAGTAATGAAAACTCCATACAGTTGATCTTTTACACCCGCTCCAAGATATGATGACTAATGAAAGAATCTTAATCTTGGGGTAAACAGTTTACACTGCTTATGTTTACTTCAACTTTATTCTTGTACATATGAAATGAGATTTTATCTTCTTACTGCAAACTTCTAAGTTGTTTTGTTTCACTCATATAACTATCTGGTTTAACTCATTGACCCGAATGATGAATAAAAAATAAAATACCTATTCAATACATTACATTCAACTTCTTTCCTTTACTTCTAGGAAAGAAGTATAAAGTTCATGTTCAACGAATCACACGTAGAGATATTGATAACACACATAGAGTTAATGGTATTTCATAACTAATAGATTGAGCAGCAGCTCGTAGACCACCTGAAAAGGAATATTTATTATTCGATCCGTATCCTGACATAAGAAGCCCAATAGGAGCAATACTTGAAATGGCGACCCATAAAAAAACACCTATACTGAGATCGGCTAAAATGAGGCGATACCCAAAAGGAATTACTAAATAACTTAGTAGAATTGATATGACCACTATAGACGGTCCAATACTAAACAAACGAACATCTCCTCTAGATGGGAGAAGGTCTTCTTTAAAAAGTAGTTTAGTTCCATCTGCTAGAGCTTGAAGAATTCCCAAGGGGCCGGCATATTCAGGCCCAATACGTTGTTGTATCGCTGCAGATATTTCTCTTTCTAACCACACAATTACTAGTACCCCTATTGTAATTCCCAATATAAGGGTCAAAATGGGTACAAAGATCCATATGAGTCCATATACTTCTTTTAAGGATTCCGATATAGAAAAAGAATTGATAGTTTGTACTTCTGTCGTATCAATTATCATTTCAACGATCAACCTCTCCCATAATGATATCTATACTACCTAGTATCGTCATGATATCAGCCAATTTCATTCTTTTAACTAGCTGAGGAAGAATTTGCAAATTTATGAAGCCGGGTGGACGAATTTTCCATCTCCAAGGGAAAACACTATTATCTCCTATCAAATAAATTCCTAATTCCCCTTTTGGGGCTTCTACTCTCACGTAAAGTTCTTGTTTCGACAATTCAAAATTGGGTGAAGGTTTTTTACTAATAAATCTATATTCAAAATCATTCCATTCGGAATTTTTTGCTCTATCAAAGCGTCGGACTTCTAAATTCTCATAGGGTCCTCCAGGAATTCCTTCTAGAGCCTGTTGAATTATTTTTATAGATTCCCTCATTTCACCGATTCGTACTAAATAACGAGCTAACGAATCTCCTTCTTTTTGCCATTGGACTTCCCAATCGAATTCATTGTAACACTCATAATTATCAATTTTACGAAGATCCCATTGTGTTCCAGAAGCTCGTAACATCGGTCCTGATAAACCCCAATTTATTGCTTCCTCTCCACCAATAATGCCCACTCCTTCGACTCGCTCCAAAAAAATGGGATTTCGCGTAATGAGTTTTTGATATTCAACAATTCCTGTTAAAAAATAATCGCAAAAATCCAAACATTTATCTATCCAGCCATAAGGTAGATCGGCAGCTACTCCTCCGATGCGGAAATAATTATGCATCATTCGCATACCTGTGGCGGCTTCGAATAAATCATATATCAATTCTCTCTCTCTGAAAATATAGAAAAAGGGAGTCTGCGCGCCGATATCCGCCATAAAAGGCCCAAGCCATAACAAATGAGAAGCTATACGGCTCAGCTCCAGCATAATTACTCTGATATAGCTAGCCCTTTTAGGTACTTGAACATTTTCCAGTTGTTCTGGTGCATTTACCGTTATTGCCTCTGTGAACATAGTAGCTAAATAATCCCAACGTGTTACATAAGGCAGATATTGTATAATTGTTCGGTTTTCCGCTATTTTTTCCATCCCTCTGTGTAAATAGCCCAATATGGGTTCACAGTCAATAACATCTTCACCATCGAGAGTAACGATCAGTCGAAGAACACCATGCATTGATGGGTGGTGAGGACCCATATTAACTATCATGAAATCTTTTTTTGTAGCCGGTACAGTCATATCTTTTCTTCCTTAATTCATTATTTCATGAATTCCTCAAAAAAGTAGGAGGTTCATCAAAATAAAAAATCTAATAACTACTATACTAATTCAAACGATTTAATTAACGATTTTTTGGCTCCCGAATATCCAACTGGTCAATTAATTTCTTATAACGCGCTCTATTTTTCTTTGACAAATAAGCCAGCAGACGTTGACGTTTTCTCAGAATTTTTTGTAGACCTCTTTGTGATAAAAAATCTCTTTTGTGCAATTCCAAATGTGAAGTAAGTCTTCGTATCTTATTGGTGAAACTTAATACTTGAAATTCAACAGAACCCCTGTTTTCTTCTTTTTCTTCTTGTGGAAGAAGTGAAATGAATGAATTTTTGACCATAAAACTTTTTTTATCTTTTTCTTTTCTTTCTTTTCCATGCCATGGATTTTACCGATCAGGAAAAATAAAATAATAATTATTATATTATGTCAATTTTTTTTAATCTAGTACACGCAAAAATTTAGATTTATCCGTTTCTATCTAAATCAAATTTTCCATTTGATTTAGATAGAAAAGAAAAGGATAATATATTTCTGCATTTACGAAAGAGAATGATTTCTTTGCACCTAAAAAGATTCTGTAGATTTCTTTCTAGATTCAATTGAATTGATACACAAGTAAATACGTATCATGTACCAGAACGTAACACACCATATGCGTACATCTTTCGGTTTTTATTTACTGAAAACGGCATGTGATATATAGGAAATATACTATTAAATAATTCTGAATCGTGGATACATACGTATCCTTGACATACTGAAACGACTACCATTATTGGTATCAAACCAATAGCGATTCATACAAGCTAAATCTTCTAATCGGTAATTGGGCCAAAGAAACAATTTGCATTTAATTAATTTATTTAAATCCGTATTAAGACGTTTGTCCTCATTCAAAAATTGTTCAGAGTTTCTTATGTTGTTTTCGTTGCAAAATACTGGATTTCTATTCACAATATCCCGATTATGAGAGTTGAAACAAATTAGAATTCTCAATTCTCTACGACGTCTAGGAGATAGAATATTTTCAGGAACAAAGAAATTATAATGATCTTGATCCCCATTCACAAATATATTGCCATGTCGTCCAGTGGATTTTTTCAAATTATTCTTATCAACATATCTTTTCTTTATGTATTTTCTATTAATTTGGTGTTTACTCTTATCGATCAATGAAATACTTATGGTTTGATATATAATGAATTTTCCATCCCTTCTTAAAGATAGACGAATTGGTTCGATAATTAATATTCCCCTTTTTATTAATTCTGTAAGAGCTAGATCTTTCTGAATCAGCATTACATCCAGATGCATCTCTCCTCTTTGAATCGAGGATATAGCAATTTCCCTTGGATTTATCAATCTAAGTAGGAGACAATATATCCTAACATTATTAATAATTTTTTGATTCAAGGGGTCATCCCATCTTAATTGAAAAATAAAATATTTTTTCAGGAACAAATCTAGTTCTCCTTCCTTATTTTTCTTGGATTGTTTTTTTTTTTTTTTACCTTTTTTAATGTTTGATCTCGTGCAATCCTCTTCAAGATATTCCTTTTGGTTTTGTTTTTGTGGATCTGATACAAGATTTGATTGACCCTCTTTTTCTTGGTTGGAATTTTGAAATTCTATTTTAACGGAATCTTTGATGTTTTGATTTTGACTAATATTTTTTTTATTTTGATTTTGACTAATATTTTTTTTATTTTGATTTTGACTAATATTTTTTTTATTTTGATTTTGACTAATATTTTTTTTATTTTGATTTTGACTAATATTTTTTTTATTTTGATTTTGACTAATATTTTTTTTATTTTGATTTTGACTAATATTTTTTTTATTTTGATTTTGACTAATATTTTTTTCATTTTGATTTTGACTAATATTTTTTTCATTTTGATTTTGACTAATATCATTTTCATAATAAATATTAGAAAGAAGTAATTTGATTGGTATGATCCACGGTTTAATCTTATATGCATCAAAAGGTAACACAAATTCTGGGAAGAACCAAGGTTCTAGATTTGATATGGTAGAATAATTTCGATTCATTCCCATCCAATCAAAAATTTTTTTTTGATGAGTCTTAGTCTTAGTATTTTTATTAGTATTTTTATAAATTTCGGTACCGATATACATATCGGTCCAGTCCTCAATATCACTATTGTTCTCAATATCACTATTGTTCTCAATATCACTATTGTTCTCAATATCACTATTGTTTCTAAGGCAAAAATGAAGAATTCTATAATCCAAATATTTTCTATCCAGATTTTTATGGGTATCAATAAAATATCCTTTTTTTAGGTAATCATCAATAGTCATATTTAGCAATACATAAAACGATTCGGGTTTCAGTGTGTATGAGTCCTTACTATCCCCATAATTTATATATTCATGTGATAAAAGATCATATCTGTAGTGTTTTTTAAATTTTTCTTTTTGACTCATCGATAAATCCACTGCACAAAAATTTTCATTCATGTAATGAATTAATCGGTCTTTTTCTTTTTTATATGAATACAATTTCATTGATTCTTTATTTTGAATAGTACAACGTTGATTGACTCTATTTCGCCATTTTTTCGGTACTAATCGAGACCATTTGCTCCGAGAAAAATTATATTGATAATGACCCTTTAACCAGTTTTTCCATTTATTCATTCCAGACTTATTAATTTTCTTATGCCTTGATTTGGAATCAAACCTTGATTTGGAATCAAATATTCCTCGTGTCATACAATAATACTTTATCTTGTCTTTAATAAAAGGATAGGTCCCGTGATCGTGATATTGAAGTACAGATCTCAGGTGATGGTTGTTAAATAATTGGGTTTGTGACAATTTGTAAAATACATATGCTTGGGACAAGGAAGATAAGTCGTGATAAGTGTTTAAATCATTTCTAATATTAGGATTAGAAAAGGACTTTTTTATAGTCGAAATAAAGTTCATTGTATCTTGATCTGTTTCATCAATTCCTTCTTGATTTCTTTCATCGTTGTAAATGGATTCATTGATAATTGTTTTTTTTAAAAGTTGTGCATTAACCTTAGAAATGGTAACCATACATTGCAAGATATCTATGTATATTTTTTCAATGAAAGATTTCATAAAATAATGTGATTTGCGTATTAATCGGGTATTTTTTCTTTGAAGTATCTGCCAAATATGTTTTTGTAATTCCGGTCTTTTATCATGATAGGCTAGAACTATTTTCTTCTTGTCTTTTGTGATTCCTTCTATTTGATTCCTTATTGTGATTGTCTTATCAGCAAGATCTTTCATTTTTTTTTCTATGAGTAAATAATTTGTCCAATTCATAGATCGAATTTGAATGGTCGATTCGTGAATAATCTGATTATTTTTTTTTGAATCTTTTGCATTTTCATTTGGTTCATGTACTTTTCCCTTCCTCAATTCAAATAAAGAAATTTGGTTCACTTTTTCAAGTTTCTTCATTATTCGTTTTAGAACTAGAACTGTTCGTTTTAGAACTAGAACTATTCGTTTTAGAACTAGAACTATTCGTTTTAGAACTCGTTTTAGAACTCGTTTTAGAACTAGAACTATTTTGATGACCCATCTTTTTTTTTCTTTTGAAACTTTTAGAGAGTTCTTTTTTACTTTTCTAATTTTTTTTTTGAGTTCCTTATATATGGGTTCAAAAAAAGAAGGTTGCTTTCGGGGAGAACCAAAAGGGAGTTCCGTTTCCATTCCCCAAACTGTTAAAAAACAAAAATTTTCTTTTTTTCCTTTTTTTTTCATTGGATCTCCATGATGAGATCGTATTTTAGATCTTCGCCAAGGTTTTAAACGAAAAGGAAATAAAATCTTTATCTGAATACCATCTGTTAACCAATCTTGGGGAAATTCTGTTTCTGATAATGGAACACCATTATAGGTGCATTTAACATGTATTTCTCTATTCCATTCCTTCAAATCCTCATACCACTCGGGGAATTGGAATAATAACATACGTCCAATATTTTTAGCTATTATCAATGAAGGCAATACAATGTTTTTTCTAAAAAAAGATTGGGTTATCAGCATCAAACCTCTTATTGCTTGAGCAAATATAATGCTATCCCAAATTTCTGATATTGTTATCCGTTCATCTTCCTCTTTTTTTTTTTTCTCCTCGTCTTTTTTTTTCCCAGTGTTTGTCTCTTCCTCTTCCTCCTCAAAGTCGGAAGTTTCGGATTCTGGGTTTCCCCCCACGGAATTCCTAAAAATAAGATTAATTATTCGATATCTATATCTATCAAAAAAAGAAAAAAAAAAGACTTTGTCTATTCGATCCAAAAAAAGCGGGGAATGAACATTTGTTTGAAATATTTCCCAAATAACTGTTTTACGTCTTTGAGCACGCATGGATCCTTGGATTATACCCCGATTAAAATCTGGTTGTTGCGAATAACGTATCAAAGCCACCTCTTCTGCTTCTGCTTCTGCTTCTGCTTCTGCTTCTGCTTGATCAATATTATCAGTATCGGTATCCAGATTTTTATCAGTATAGATCACCACCCGTTTCGCTTTTCTTGAACAAATTTCATAATCTTCCTTCTGTTCTTCTCCATTTTCTTGATCCAGTCCTTCTAATTCATCGGTCAATTTGTATGACCATCGAGGAACCTTTTTACTGATTTCTTCTATTCCAATGGATTTTTTTTCTTCTATTCCAATGGATTTTTTTTCTTCTATTCCAATGGATTTTTTTTCAGTTGTTGTTTGATCATTTGGATTGGTTGTAATTATGTCGAATACAAATCTCAAGGATTTTGCTTTACTTTCTGAATTAATTCTTCTTTCTTCTTCCAATAAAAATAAAGAAGATTCATCGATTGACGTTAAGAAATTAACAATATAATTAAATGATGATTTCTCATCAAGCGGATTCTTTTCATGTTCAAATTCTCGAGAATTTTTAGAAATAGGAAAGAGCCCATGAATCTTATTTATCCAAAACGTTTCTATGGAATCTACATCTTCTTCTTCTGTAGAAGTAATTAAATCATTTGTAGAAGTAATTAAATCATTTGTAGAAGTAATTAAATCATTCATGATTGTATGTGAATAGAATTTTTTTATTGTTCTTATTGTTCCACGATACGGTCCGCTCAAAAAAGGATCATACGCTTTTGGCAAGTATTCTTGCTCATTCTCATCGTTGCATAATCTGGTCCTTTTTTCAAGTATATCTAGAGCAAGAGATATCCTTTCTTCTTCTTCTTCTTCTTCTTCTTCTTCTTCTAGAGTTTTTATTCGACTTATCAATTCATTGCTCAAGTTGTATTTTTTTTGCTCATTGGTAGAAACCCAATAATCATATAGGTCTTCATGGGAAAATTTTTCTGTCATGTACAAAGACATTTTGCGTTCTATCATTTCCGAAAAAGTTGATAAACTAGGCGGATATGTAAAAGATATTATTTGTTTTCCATCACTTGAACACGTATAAAAAAAATATTGTGACATTTCATTTTGTACACTATTTTCAAATCGATTATTTTTTATATATCGCAATGGACGATTCCACCGCTTATAATCGAAAAGAA
>NW_027021003.1:7500-10000 GCF_036884655.1 Musa acuminata AAA Group
TGACGTTTTGCTCCGCTCTCGACGGTCACCGCGCAATGCAAGAACAGGCCAAAAACTGGCCAAAACGGCCCAAAAACGGGCCAAAACTGGCCATTTTTGGCTGCACGAGCGAGCGGCGAGCGGCGGACAGCGAGCGAAGCGAGAGGCAGCACCGTCCCTGCTATACGAAAGCCCCATCCAGCCCTGTGCCACCCGGGGGGTTCCAGGGTGCTGAGATGGCTGACGTTTTGCTCCGCTCTCGACGGTCACCGCGCAATGCAAGAACAGGCCAAAAACTGGCCAAAACGGCCCAAAAACGGGCCAAAACTGGCCATTTTTGGCTGCGCGAGCGAGCGGCGAGCGGCGGACAGCGAGCGAAGCGAGAGGCAGCACCGTCCCTGCTATACGAAAGCCCCATCCAGCCCTGTGCCACCCGGGGGGTTCCAGGGTGCTGAGATGGCTGACGTTTTGCTCCGCTCTCGACGGTCACCGCGCAATGCAAGAACAGGCCAAAAACTGGCCAAAACGGCCCAAAAACGGGCCAAAACTGGCCATTTTTGGCTGCACGAGCGAGCGGCGAGCGGCGGACAGCGAGCGAAGCGAGAGGCAGCACCGTCCCTGCTATACGAAAGCCCCATCCAGCCCTGTGCCACCCGGGGGGTTCCAGGGTGCTGAGATGGCTGACGTTTTGCTCCGCTCTCGACGGTCACCGCGCAATGCAAGAACAGGCCAAAAACTGGCCAAAACGGCCCAAAAACGGGCCAAAACTGGCCATTTTTGGCTGCACGAGCGAGCGGCGAGCGGCGGACAGCGAGCGAAGCGAGAGGCAGCACCGTCCCTGCTATACGAAAGCCCCATCCAGCCCTGTGCCACCCGGGGGGGTTCCAGGGTGCTGAGATGGCTGACGTTTTGCTCCGCTCTCGACGGTCACCGCGCAATGCAAGAACAGGCCAAAAACTGGCCAAAACGGCCCAAAAACGGGCCAAAACTGGCCATTTTTGGCTGCACGAGCGAGCGGCGAGCGGCGGACAGCGAGCGAAGCGAGAGGCAGCACCGTCCCTGCTATACGAAAGCCCCATCCAGCCCTGTGCCACCCGGGGGGTTCCAGGGTGCTGAGATGGCTGACGTTTTGCTCCGCTCTCGACGGTCACCGCGCAATGCAAGAACAGGCCAAAAACTGGCCAAAACGGCCCAAAAACGGGCCAAAACTGGCCATTTTTGGCTGCGCGAGCGAGCGGCGAGCGGCGGACAGCGAGCGAAGCGAGAGGCAGCACCGTCCCTGCTATACGAAAGCCCCATCCAGCCCTGTGCCACCCGGGGGGTTCCAGGGTGCTGAGATGGCTGACGTTTTGCTCCGCTCTCGACGGTCACCGCGCAATGCAAGAACAGGCCAAAAACTGGCCAAAACGGCCCAAAAACGGGCCAAAACTGGCCATTTTTGGCTGCACGAGCGAGCGGCGAGCGGCGGACAGCGAGCGAAGCGAGAGGCAGCACCGTCCCTGCTATACGAAAGCCCCATCCAGCCCTGTGCCACCCGGGGGGTTCCAGGGTGCTGAGATGGCTGACGTTTTGCTCCGCTCTCGACGGTCACCGCGCAATGCAAGAACAGGCCAAAAACTGGCCAAAACGGCCCAAAAACGGGCCAAAACTGGCCATTTTTGGCTGCACGAGCGAGCGGCGAGCGGCGGACAGCGAGCGAAGCGAGAGGCAGCACCGTCCCTGCTATACGAAAGCCCCATCCAGCCCTGTGCCACCCGGGGGGTTCCAGGGTGCTGAGATGGCTGACGTTTTGCTCCGCTCTCGACGGTCACCGCGCAATGCAAGAACAGGCCAAAAACTGGCCAAAACGGCCCAAAAACGGGCCAAAACTGGCCATTTTTGGCTGCACGAGCGAGCGGCGAGCGGCGGACAGCGAGCGAAGCGAGAGGCAGCACCGTCCCTGCTATACGAAAGCCCCATCCAGCCCTGTGCCACCCGGGGGGTTCCAGGGTGCTGAGATGGCTGACGTTTTGCTCCGCTCTCGACGGTCACCGCGCAATGCAAGAACAGGCCAAAAACTGGCCAAAACGGCCCAAAAACGGGCCAAAACTGGCCATTTTTGGCTGCACGAGCGAGCGGCGAGCGGCGGACAGCGAGCGAAGCGAGAGGCAGCACCGTCCCTGCTATACGAAAGCCCCATCCAGCCCTGTGCCACCCGGGGGGTTCCAGGGTGCTGAGATGGCTGACGTTTTGCTCCGCTCTCGACGGTCACCGCGCAATGCAAGAACAGGCCAAAAACTGGCCAAAACGGCCCAAAAACGGGCCAAAACTGGCCATTTTTGGCTGCACGAGCGAGCGGCGAGCGGCGGACAGCGAGCGAAGCGAGAGGCAGCACCGTCCCTGCTATACGAAAGCCCCATCCAGCCCTGTGCCACCCGGGGGGTTCCAGGGTGCTGAGATGGCTGACGTTTTGCTCCGCTCTCGACGGTCACCGCGCAATGCAAGAACAGGCCAAAAACTGGCCAAAACGGCCCAAAAACGG
>NW_027021003.1:20000-25000 GCF_036884655.1 Musa acuminata AAA Group
TGGCCATTTTTTGCTGCGCGAGCGAGCGGAGAGCGGCGAACAGCGAGCGAAGCGCGAGGCAGCACCGTCCCTGCTATACGAAAGCCCCATCCAGCCCTGTGCCACCCGGGGGGTTCCAGGGTGCTGAGATGGCTGACATTTTGCTCCGCTCACGACGGTCACCGCGCCACACAAGAACAGCCCAAAAACAGGCCAAAACAGCCCAAAAACGGGCCAAAACTGGCCATTTTTGGCTGCGCGAGCGAGCGGCGAGCGGCGAACAGCGAGCGAAGCGAGAGGCAGCACCGTCCCTGCTATACGAAAGCCCCATCCAGCCCTGTGCCACCCGGGGGGTTCCAGGGTGCTGAGATGGCTGACGTTTTGCTCCGCTCACGACGGTCACCGCACCACGCAAGAACAGGCCAAAAACTGGCCAAAACAGCCCAAAAACGGGCCAAAACTGGCCATTTTTGGCTGCGCGAGCGAGCGGCGAGCGGCGAACAGCGAGCGAAGCGAGAGGCAGCACCGTCCCTGCTATACGAAAGCCCCATCCAGCCCTGTGCCACCCGGGGGGTTCCAGGGTGCTGAGATGGCTGACGTTTTGCTCCGCTCTCGACGGTCACCGCGCAATGCAAGAACAGGCCAAAAACTGGCCAAAACGGCCCAAAAACGGGCCAAAACTGGCCATTTTTGGCTGCGCGAGCGGCGAGCGGCGGACAGCGAGCGAAGCGAGAGGCAGCACCGTCCCTGCTATACGAAAGCCCCATCCAGCCCTGTGCCACCCGGGGGGTTCCAGGGTGCTGAGATGGCTGACGTTTTGCTCCGCTCTCGACGGTCACCGCGCAATGCAAGAACAGGCCAAAAACTGGCCAAAACGGCCCAAAAACGGGCCAAAACTGGCCATTTTTGGCTGCGCGAGCGAGCGGCGAGCGGCGGACAGCGAGCGAAGCGAGAGGCAGCACCGTCCCTGCTATACGAAAGCCCCATCCAGCCCTGTGCCACCCGGGGGGTTCCAGGGTGCTGAGATGGCTGACGTTTTGCTCCGCTCTCGACGGTCACCGCGCAATGCAAGAACAGGCCAAAAACTGGCCAAAACGGCCCAAAAACGGGCCAAAACTGGCCATTTTTGGCTGCACGAGCGAGCGGCGAGCGGCGGACAGCGAGCGAAGCGAGAGGCAGCACCGTCCCTGCTATACGAAAGCCCCATCCAGCCCTGTGCCACCCGGGGGGTTCCAGGGTGCTGAGATGGCTGACGTTTTGCTCCGCTCTCGACGGTCACCGCGCAATGCAAGAACAGGCCAAAAACTGGCCAAAACGGCCCAAAAACGGGCCAAAACTGGCCATTTTTGGCTGCACGAGCGAGCGGCGAGCGGCGGACAGCGAGCGAAGCGAGAGGCAGCACCGTCCCTGCTATACGAAAGCCCCATCCAGCCCTGTGCCACCCGGGGGGTTCCAGGGTGCTGAGATGGCTGACGTTTTGCTCCGCTCTCGACGGTCACCGCGCAATGCAAGAACAGGCCAAAAACTGGCCAAAACGGCCCAAAAACGGGCCAAAACTGGCCATTTTTGGCTGCACGAGCGAGCGGCGAGCGGCGGACAGCGAGCGAAGCGAGAGGCAGCACCGTCCCTGCTATACGAAAGCCCCATCCAGCCCTGTGCCACCCGGGGGGTTCCAGGGTGCTGAGATGGCTGACGTTTTGCTCCGCTCTCGACGGTCACCGCGCAATGCAAGAACAGGCCAAAAACTGGCCAAAACGGCCCAAAAACGGGCCAAAACTGGCCATTTTTGGCTGCGCGAGCGAGCGGCGAGCGGCGGACAGCGAGCGAAGCGAGAGGCAGCACCGTCCCTGCTATACGAAAGCCCCATCCAGCCCTGTGCCACCCGGGGGGTTCCAGGGTGCTGAGATGGCTGACGTTTTGCTCCGCTCTCGACGGTCACCGCGCAATGCAAGAACAGGCCAAAAACTGGCCAAAACGGCCCAAAAACGGGCCAAAACTGGCCATTTTTGGCTGCACGAGCGAGCGGCGAGCGGCGGACAGCGAGCGAAGCGAGAGGCAGCACCGTCCCTGCTATACGAAAGCCCCATCCAGCCCTGTGCCACCCGGGGGGTTCCAGGGTGCTGAGATGGCTGACGTTTTGCTCCGCTCTCGACGGTCACCGCGCAATGCAAGAACAGGCCAAAAACTGGCCAAAACGGCCCAAAAACGGGCCAAAACTGGCCATTTTTGGCTGCACGAGCGAGCGGCGAGCGGCGGACAGCGAGCGAAGCGAGAGGCAGCACCGTCCCTGCTATACGAAAGCCCCATCCAGCCCTGTGCCACCCGGGGGGTTCCAGGGTGCTGAGATGGCTGACGTTTTGCTCCGCTCTCGACGGTCACCGCGCAATGCAAGAACAGGCCAAAAACTGGCCAAAACGGCCCAAAAACGGGCCAAAACTGGCCATTTTTGGCTGCACGAGCGAGCGGCGAGCGGCGGACAGCGAGCGAAGCGAGAGGCAGCACCGTCCCTGCTATACGAAAGCCCCATCCAGCCCTGTGCCACCCGGGGGGTTCCAGGGTGCTGAGATGGCTGACGTTTTGCTCCGCTCTCGACGGTCACCGCGCAATGCAAGAACAGGCCAAAAACTGGCCAAAACGGCCCAAAAACGGGCCAAAACTGGCCATTTTTGGCTGCGCGAGCGAGCGGCGAGCGGCGGACAGCGAGCGAAGCGAGAGGCAGCACCGTCCCTGCTATACGAAAGCCCCATCCAGCCCTGTGCCACCCGGGGGGTTCCAGGGTGCTGAGATGGCTGACGTTTTGCTCCGCTCTCGACGGTCACCGCGCAATGCAAGAACAGGCCAAAAACTGGCCAAAACGGCCCAAAAACGGGCCAAAACTGGCCATTTTTGGCTGCACGAGCGAGCGGCGAGCGGCGGACAGCGAGCGAAGCGAGAGGCAGCACCGTCCCTGCTATACGAAAGCCCCATCCAGCCCTGTGCCACCCGGGGGGTTCCAGGGTGCTGAGATGGCTGACGTTTTGCTCCGCTCTCGACGGTCACCGCGCAATGCAAGAACAGGCCAAAAACTGGCCAAAACGGCCCAAAAACGGGCCAAAACTGGCCATTTTTGGCTGCACGAGCGAGCGGCGAGCGGCGGACAGCGAGCGAAGCGAGAGGCAGCACCGTCCCTGCTATACGAAAGCCCCATCCAGCCCTGTGCCACCCGGGGGGTTCCAGGGTGCTGAGATGGCTGACGTTTTGCTCCGCTCTCGACGGTCACCGCGCAATGCAAGAACAGGCCAAAAACTGGCCAAAACGGCCCAAAAACGGGCCAAAACTGGCCATTTTTGGCTGCACGAGCGAGCGGCGAGCGGCGGACAGCGAGCGAAGCGAGAGGCAGCACCGTCCCTGCTATACGAAAGCCCCATCCAGCCCTGTGCCACCCGGGGGGTTCCAGGGTGCTGAGATGGCTGACGTTTTGCTCCGCTCTCGACGGTCACCGCGCAATGCAAGAACAGGCCAAAAACTGGCCAAAACGGCCCAAAAACGGGCCAAAACTGGCCATTTTTGGCTGCACGAGCGAGCGGCGAGCGGCGGACAGCGAGCGAAGCGAGAGGCAGCACCGTCCCTGCTATACGAAAGCCCCATCCAGCCCTGTGCCACCCGGGGGGTTCCAGGGTGCTGAGATGGCTGACGTTTTGCTCCGCTCTCGACGGTCACCGCGCAATGCAAGAACAGGCCAAAAACTGGCCAAAACGGCCCAAAAACGGGCCAAAACTGGCCATTTTTGGCTGCACGAGCGAGCGGCGAGCGGCGGACAGCGAGCGAAGCGAGAGGCAGCACCGTCCCTGCTATACGAAAGCCCCATCCAGCCCTGTGCCACCCGGGGGGTTCCAGGGTGCTGAGATGGCTGACGTTTTGCTCCGCTCTCGACGGTCACCGCGCAATGCAAGAACAGGCCAAAAACTGGCCAAAACGGCCCAAAAACGGGCCAAAACTGGCCATTTTTGGCTGCACGAGCGAGCGGCGAGCGGCGGACAGCGAGCGAAGCGAGAGGCAGCACCGTCCCTGCTATACGAAAGCCCCATCCAGCCCTGTGCCACCCGGGGGGTTCCAGGGTGCTGAGATGGCTGACGTTTTGCTCCGCTCTCGACGGTCACCGCGCAATGCAAGAACAGGCCAAAAACTGGCCAAAACGGCCCAAAAACGGGCCAAAACTGGCCATTTTTGGCTGCACGAGCGAGCGGCGAGCGGCGGACAGCGAGCGAAGCGAGAGGCAGCACCGTCCCTGCTATACGAAAGCCCCATCCAGCCCTGTGCCACCCGGGGGGTTCCAGGGTGCTGAGATGGCTGACGTTTTGCTCCGCTCTCGACGGTCACCGCGCAATGCAAGAACAGGCCAAAAACTGGCCAAAACGGCCCAAAAACGGGCCAAAACTGGCCATTTTTGGCTGCACGAGCGAGCGGCGAGCGGCGGACAGCGAGCGAAGCGAGAGGCAGCACCGTCCCTGCTATACGAAAGCCCCATCCAGCCCTGTGCCACCCGGGGGGTTCCAGGGTGCTGAGATGGCTGACGTTTTGCTCCGCTCTCGACGGTCACCGCGCAATGCAAGAACAGGCCAAAAACTGGCCAAAACGGCCCAAAAACGGGCCAAAACTGGCCATTTTTGGCTGCGCGAGCGAGCGGCGAGCGGCGGACAGCGAGCGAAGCGAGAGGCAGCACCGTCCCTGCTATATACGAAAGCCCCATCCAGCCCTGTGCCACCCGGGGGGTTCCAGGGTGCTGAGATGGCTGACGTTTTGCTCCGCTCACGACGGTCACCGCACCACGCAAGAACGGACCATAAACAGGCCAAAACAGCCCAAAAACGGGCCAAAACTGGTCATTTTTGGCTGCGCGAGCGAGCGGCGAGCGGCGAACAGCGAGCGAAGCGTGAGGCAGCACCGTCCCTGCTATACGAAAGCCCCATCCAGCCCTGTGCCACCCGGGGGGTTCCAGGGTGCTGAGATGGCTGACGTTTTGCTCCGCTCACGACGGTCAC
>NW_027021004.1:7500-10000 GCF_036884655.1 Musa acuminata AAA Group
TCCCTGCTATACGAAAGCCCCATCCAGCCCTGTGCCACCCGGGGGGTTCCAGGGTGCTGAGATGGCTGACGTTTTGCTCCGCTCTCGACGGTCACCGCGCAATGCAAGAACAGGCCAAAAACTGGCCAAAACGGCCCAAAAACGGGCCAAAACTGGCCATTTTTGGCTGCGCGAGCGAGCGGCGAGCGGCGGACAGCGAGCGAAGCGAGAGGCAGCACCGTCCCTGCTATACGAAAGCCCCATCCAGCCCTGTGCCACCCGGGGGGTTCCAGGGTGCTGAGATGGCTGACGTTTTGCTCCGCTCTCGACGGTCACCGCGCAATGCAAGAACAGGCCAAAAACTGGCCAAAACGGCCCAAAAACGGGCCAAAACTGGCCATTTTTGGCTGCACGAGCGAGCGGCGAGCGGCGGACAGCGAGCGAAGCGAGAGGCAGCACCGTCCCTGCTATACGAAAGCCCCATCCAGCCCTGTGCCACCCGGGGGGTTCCAGGGTGCTGAGATGGCTGACGTTTTGCTCCGCTCTCGACGGTCACCGCGCAATGCAAGAACAGGCCAAAAACTGGCCAAAACGGCCCAAAAACGGGCCAAAACTGGCCATTTTTGGCTGCACGAGCGAGCGGCGAGCGGCGGACAGCGAGCGAAGCGAGAGGCAGCACCGTCCCTGCTATACGAAAGCCCCATCCAGCCCTGTGCCACCCGGGGGGTTCCAGGGTGCTGAGATGGCTGACGTTTTGCTCCGCTCTCGACGGTCACCGCGCAATGCAAGAACAGGCCAAAAACTGGCCAAAACGGCCCAAAAACGGGCCAAAACTGGCCATTTTTGGCTGCACGAGCGAGCGGCGAGCGGCGGACAGCGAGCGAAGCGAGAGGCAGCACCGTCCCTGCTATACGAAAGCCCCATCCAGCCCTGTGCCACCCGGGGGGTTCCAGGGTGCTGAGATGGCTGACGTTTTGCTCCGCTCTCGACGGTCACCGCGCAATGCAAGAACAGGCCAAAAACTGGCCAAAACGGCCCAAAAACGGGCCAAAACTGGCCATTTTTGGCTGCGCGAGCGAGCGGCGAGCGGCGGACAGCGAGCGAAGCGAGAGGCAGCACCGTCCCTGCTATACGAAAGCCCCATCCAGCCCTGTGCCACCCGGGGGGTTCCAGGGTGCTGAGATGGCTGACGTTTTGCTCCGCTCTCGACGGTCACCGCGCAATGCAAGAACAGGCCAAAAACTGGCCAAAACGGCCCAAAAACGGGCCAAAACTGGCCATTTTTGGCTGCACGAGCGAGCGGCGAGCGGCGGACAGCGAGCGAAGCGAGAGGCAGCACCGTCCCTGCTATACGAAAGCCCCATCCAGCCCTGTGCCACCCGGGGGGTTCCAGGGTGCTGAGATGGCTGACGTTTTGCTCCGCTCTCGACGGTCACCGCGCAATGCAAGAACAGGCCAAAAACTGGCCAAAACGGCCCAAAAACGGGCCAAAACTGGCCATTTTTGGCTGCACGAGCGAGCGGCGAGCGGCGGACAGCGAGCGAAGCGAGAGGCAGCACCGTCCCTGCTATACGAAAGCCCCATCCAGCCCTGTGCCACCCGGGGGGGGTTCCAGGGTGCTGAGATGGCTGACGTTTTGCTCCGCTCTCGACGGTCACCGCGCAATGCAAGAACAGGCCAAAAACTGGCCAAAACGGCCCAAAAACGGGCCAAAACTGGCCATTTTTGGCTGCACGAGCGAGCGGCGAGCGGCGGACAGCGAGCGAAGCGAGAGGCAGCACCGTCCCTGCTATACGAAAGCCCCATCCAGCCCTGTGCCACCCGGGGGGTTCCAGGGTGCTGAGATGGCTGACGTTTTGCTCCGCTCTCGACGGTCACCGCGCAATGCAAGAACAGGCCAAAAACTGGCCAAAACGGCCCAAAAACGGGCCAAAACTGGCCATTTTTGGCTGCGCGAGCGAGCGGCGAGCGGCGGACAGCGAGCGAAGCGAGAGGCAGCACCGTCCCTGCTATACGAAAGCCCCATCCAGCCCTGTGCCACCCGGGGGGTTCCAGGGTGCTGAGATGGCTGACGTTTTGCTCCGCTCTCGACGGTCACCGCGCAATGCAAGAACAGGCCAAAAACTGGCCAAAACGGCCCAAAAACGGGCCAAAACTGGCCATTTTTGGCTGCACGAGCGAGCGGCGAGCGGCGGACAGCGAGCGAAGCGAGAGGCAGCACCGTCCCTGCTATACGAAAGCCCCATCCAGCCCTGTGCCACCCGGGGGGTTCCAGGGTGCTGAGATGGCTGACGTTTTGCTCCGCTCTCGACGGTCACCGCGCAATGCAAGAACAGGCCAAAAACTGGCCAAAACGGCCCAAAAACGGGCCAAAACTGGCCATTTTTGGCTGCACGAGCGAGCGGCGAGCGGCGGACAGCGAGCGAAGCGAGAGGCAGCACCGTCCCTGCTATACGAAAGCCCCATCCAGCCCTGTGCCACCCGGGGGGTTCCAGGGTGCTGAGATGGCTGACGTTTTGCT
>NW_027021004.1:22500-25000 GCF_036884655.1 Musa acuminata AAA Group
CGAGCGAGCGGCGAGCGGCGGACAGCGAGCGAAGCGAGAGGCAGCACCGTCCCTGCTATACGAAAGCCCCATCCAGCCCTGTGCCACCCGGGGGGTTCCAGGGTGCTGAGATGGCTGACGTTTTGCTCCGCTCTCGACGGTCACCGCGCAATGCAAGAACAGGCCAAAAACTGGCCAAAACGGCCCAAAAACGGGCCAAAACTGGCCATTTTTGGCTGCACGAGCGAGCGGCGAGCGGCGGACAGCGAGCGAAGCGAGAGGCAGCACCGTCCCTGCTATACGAAAGCCCCATCCAGCCCTGTGCCACCCGGGGGGTTCCAGGGTGCTGAGATGGCTGACGTTTTGCTCCGCTCTCGACGGTCACCGCGCAATGCAAGAACAGGCCAAAAACTGGCCAAAACGGCCCAAAAACGGGCCAAAACTGGCCATTTTTGGCTGCACGAGCGAGCGGCGAGCGGCGGACAGCGAGCGAAGCGAGAGGCAGCACCGTCCCTGCTATACGAAAGCCCCATCCAGCCCTGTGCCACCCGGGGGGGGTTCCAGGGTGCTGAGATGGCTGACGTTTTGCTCCGCTCTCGACGGTCACCGCGCAATGCAAGAACAGGCCAAAAACTGGCCAAAACGGCCCAAAAACGGGCCAAAACTGGCCATTTTTGGCTGCACGAGCGAGCGGCGAGCGGCGGACAGCGAGCGAAGCGAGAGGCAGCACCGTCCCTGCTATACGAAAGCCCCATCCAGCCCTGTGCCACCCGGGGGGTTCCAGGGTGCTGAGATGGCTGACGTTTTGCTCCGCTCTCGACGGTCACCGCGCAATGCAAGAACAGGCCAAAAACTGGCCAAAACGGCCCAAAAACGGGCCAAAACTGGCCATTTTTGGCTGCGCGAGCGAGCGGCGAGCGGCGGACAGCGAGCGAAGCGAGAGGCAGCACCGTCCCTGCTATACGAAAGCCCCATCCAGCCCTGTGCCACCCGGGGGGTTCCAGGGTGCTGAGATGGCTGACGTTTTGCTCCGCTCTCGACGGTCACCGCGCAATGCAAGAACAGGCCAAAAACTGGCCAAAACGGCCCAAAAACGGGCCAAAACTGGCCATTTTTGGCTGCACGAGCGAGCGGCGAGCGGCGGACAGCGAGCGAAGCGAGAGGCAGCACCGTCCCTGCTATACGAAAGCCCCATCCAGCCCTGTGCCACCCGGGGGGTTCCAGGGTGCTGAGATGGCTGACGTTTTGCTCCGCTCTCGACGGTCACCGCGCAATGCAAGAACAGGCCAAAAACTGGCCAAAACGGCCCAAAAACGGGCCAAAACTGGCCATTTTTGGCTGCACGAGCGAGCGGCGAGCGGCGGACAGCGAGCGAAGCGAGAGGCAGCACCGTCCCTGCTATACGAAAGCCCCATCCAGCCCTGTGCCACCCGGGGGGTTCCAGGGTGCTGAGATGGCTGACGTTTTGCTCCGCTCTCGACGGTCACCGCGCAATGCAAGAACAGGCCAAAAACTGGCCAAAACGGCCCAAAAACGGGCCAAAACTGGCCATTTTTGGCTGCACGAGCGAGCGGCGAGCGGCGGACAGCGAGCGAAGCGAGAGGCAGCACCGTCCCTGCTATACGAAAGCCCCATCCAGCCCTGTGCCACCCGGGGGGTTCCAGGGTGCTGAGATGGCTGACGTTTTGCTCCGCTCTCGACGGTCACCGCGCAATGCAAGAACAGGCCAAAAACTGGCCAAAACGGCCCAAAAACGGGCCAAAACTGGCCATTTTTGGCTGCACGAGCGAGCGGCGAGCGGCGGACAGCGAGCGAAGCGAGAGGCAGCACCGTCCCTGCTATACGAAAGCCCCATCCAGCCCTGTGCCACCCGGGGGGTTCCAGGGTGCTGAGATGGCTGACGTTTTGCTCCGCTCTCGACGGTCACCGCGCAATGCAAGAACAGGCCAAAAACTGGCCAAAACGGCCCAAAAACGGGCCAAAACTGGCCATTTTTGGCTGCACGAGCGAGCGGCGAGCGGCGGACAGCGAGCGAAGCGAGAGGCAGCACCGTCCCTGCTATACGAAAGCCCCATCCAGCCCTGTGCCACCCGGGGGGTTCCAGGGTGCTGAGATGGCTGACGTTTTGCTCCGCTCTCGACGGTCACCGCGCAATGCAAGAACAGGCCAAAAACTGGCCAAAACGGCCCAAAAACGGGCCAAAACTGGCCATTTTTGGCTGCACGAGCGAGCGGCGAGCGGCGGACAGCGAGCGAAGCGAGAGGCAGCACCGTCCCTGCTATACGAAAGCCCCATCCAGCCCTGTGCCACCCGGGGGGTTCCAGGGTGCTGAGATGGCTGACGTTTTGCTCCGCTCTCGACGGTCACCGCGCAATGCAAGAACAGGCCAAAAACTGGCCAAAACGGCCCAAAAACGGGCCAAAACTGGCCATTTTTGGCTGCACGAGCGAGCGGCGAGCGGCGGACAGCGAGCGAAGCGAGAGGCAGCACCGTCCCTGCTATACGAAAGCCCCATCCAGCC
>NW_027021004.1:35000-37500 GCF_036884655.1 Musa acuminata AAA Group
CCGGGGGGTTCCAGGGTGCTGAGATGGCTGACGTTTTGCTCCGCTCACGACGGTCACCGCACCACGCAAGAACAGGCCAAAAACTGGCCAAAACAGCCCAAAAACGGGCCAAAACTGGCCATTTTTGGCTGCGCGAGCGAGCGGCGAGCGGCGAACAGCGAGCGAAGCGAGAGGCAGCACCGTCCCTGCTATACGAAAGCCCCATCCAGCCCTGTGCCACCCGGGGGGTTCCAGGGTGCTGAGATGGCTGACGTTTTGCTCCGCTCTCGACGGTCACCGCGCAATGCAAGAACAGGCCAAAAACTGGCCAAAACGGCCCAAAAACGGGCCAAAACTGGCCATTTTTGGCTGCGCGAGCGGCGAGCGGCGGACAGCGAGCGAAGCGAGAGGCAGCACCGTCCCTGCTATACGAAAGCCCCATCCAGCCCTGTGCCACCCGGGGGGTTCCAGGGTGCTGAGATGGCTGACGTTTTGCTCCGCTCTCGACGGTCACCGCGCAATGCAAGAACAGGCCAAAAACTGGCCAAAACGGCCCAAAAACGGGCCAAAACTGGCCATTTTTGGCTGCGCGAGCGAGCGGCGAGCGGCGGACAGCGAGCGAAGCGAGAGGCAGCACCGTCCCTGCTATACGAAAGCCCCATCCAGCCCTGTGCCACCCGGGGGGTTCCAGGGTGCTGAGATGGCTGACGTTTTGCTCCGCTCTCGACGGTCACCGCGCAATGCAAGAACAGGCCAAAAACTGGCCAAAACGGCCCAAAAACGGGCCAAAACTGGCCATTTTTGGCTGCACGAGCGAGCGGCGAGCGGCGGACAGCGAGCGAAGCGAGAGGCAGCACCGTCCCTGCTATACGAAAGCCCCATCCAGCCCTGTGCCACCCGGGGGGTTCCAGGGTGCTGAGATGGCTGACGTTTTGCTCCGCTCTCGACGGTCACCGCGCAATGCAAGAACAGGCCAAAAACTGGCCAAAACGGCCCAAAAACGGGCCAAAACTGGCCATTTTTGGCTGCACGAGCGAGCGGCGAGCGGCGGACAGCGAGCGAAGCGAGAGGCAGCACCGTCCCTGCTATACGAAAGCCCCATCCAGCCCTGTGCCACCCGGGGGGTTCCAGGGTGCTGAGATGGCTGACGTTTTGCTCCGCTCTCGACGGTCACCGCGCAATGCAAGAACAGGCCAAAAACTGGCCAAAACGGCCCAAAAACGGGCCAAAACTGGCCATTTTTGGCTGCACGAGCGAGCGGCGAGCGGCGGACAGCGAGCGAAGCGAGAGGCAGCACCGTCCCTGCTATACGAAAGCCCCATCCAGCCCTGTGCCACCCGGGGGGTTCCAGGGTGCTGAGATGGCTGACGTTTTGCTCCGCTCTCGACGGTCACCGCGCAATGCAAGAACAGGCCAAAAACTGGCCAAAACGGCCCAAAAACGGGCCAAAACTGGCCATTTTTGGCTGCACGAGCGAGCGGCGAGCGGCGGACAGCGAGCGAAGCGAGAGGCAGCACCGTCCCTGCTATACGAAAGCCCCATCCAGCCCTGTGCCACCCGGGGGGTTCCAGGGTGCTGAGATGGCTGACGTTTTGCTCCGCTCTCGACGGTCACCGCGCAATGCAAGAACAGGCCAAAAACTGGCCAAAACGGCCCAAAAACGGGCCAAAACTGGCCATTTTTGGCTGCGCGAGCGAGCGGCGAGCGGCGGACAGCGAGCGAAGCGAGAGGCAGCACCGTCCCTGCTATATACGAAAGCCCCATCCAGCCCTGTGCCACCCGGGGGGTTCCAGGGTGCTGAGATGGCTGACGTTTTGCTCCGCTCACGACGGTCACCGCACCACGCAAGAACGGACCATAAACAGGCCAAAACAGCCCAAAAACGGGCCAAAACTGGTCATTTTTGGCTGCGCGAGCGAGCGGCGAGCGGCGAACAGCGAGCGAAGCGTGAGGCAGCACCGTCCCTGCTATACGAAAGCCCCATCCAGCCCTGTGCCACCCGGGGGGTTCCAGGGTGCTGAGATGGCTGACGTTTTGCTCCGCTCACGACGGTCACCGCGCCATGCAAGAACGGACCAAAAACAGGCCAAAACAGCCCAAAAACGGGCCAAAACTGGCCATTTTTGGCTGAGCGAGCGAGCGGTGAGCGGCGAACAGCGAGCGAAGCGAGAGGCAGCACCGTCCCTGCTATACGAAAGCCCCATCCAGCCCTGTGCCACCCGGGGGGTTCCAGGGTGCTGAGATGGCTGACGTTTTGCTCCGCTCACGACGGTCGCCGTGCCACGCAAGAACGGACCAAAAACAGGCCAAAACAGCCCAAAAACGGGCCAAAACTGGCCATTTTAGGTTGCGCGAGCGAGCGGCGAGCGGCGAACAGCGAGCGAAGCGTGAGGCAGCACCGTCCCTGCTATACGAAAGCCCCATCCAGCCCTGTGCCACCCGGGGGGTTCCAAGGTGCTGAGATGGCTGACGTTTTGCTCCGCTCACGACGGTCACCGCGCCACGCCAGAACAGACCAAAA
>NW_027021004.1:57500-60000 GCF_036884655.1 Musa acuminata AAA Group
GGCCAAAACTGGCCATTTTTGGCTGCGCGAGCGAGCGGCGAGCGGCGAACAGCGAGCGAAGCGAGAGGCAGCACCGTCCCTGCTATACGAAAGCCCCATCCAGCCCTGTGCCACCCGGGGGGTTCCAGGGTGCTGAGATGGCTGACGTTTTGCTCCGCTCACGACGGTCACCGCACCACGCAAGAACAGGCCAAAAACTGGCCAAAACAGCCCAAAAACGGGCCAAAACTGGCCATTTTTGGCTGCGCGAGCGAGCGGCGAGCGGCGAACAGCGAGCGAAGCGAGAGGCAGCACCGTCCCTGCTATACGAAAGCCCCATCCAGCCCTGTGCCACCCGGGGGGTTCCAGGGTGCTGAGATGGCTGACGTTTTGCTCCGCTCTCGACGGTCACCGCGCAATGCAAGAACAGGCCAAAAACTGGCCAAAACGGCCCAAAAACGGGCCAAAACTGGCCATTTTTGGCTGCGCGAGCGGCGAGCGGCGGACAGCGAGCGAAGCGAGAGGCAGCACCGTCCCTGCTATACGAAAGCCCCATCCAGCCCTGTGCCACCCGGGGGGTTCCAGGGTGCTGAGATGGCTGACGTTTTGCTCCGCTCTCGACGGTCACCGCGCAATGCAAGAACAGGCCAAAAACTGGCCAAAACGGCCCAAAAACGGGCCAAAACTGGCCATTTTTGGCTGCGCGAGCGAGCGGCGAGCGGCGGACAGCGAGCGAAGCGAGAGGCAGCACCGTCCCTGCTATACGAAAGCCCCATCCAGCCCTGTGCCACCCGGGGGGTTCCAGGGTGCTGAGATGGCTGACGTTTTGCTCCGCTCTCGACGGTCACCGCGCAATGCAAGAACAGGCCAAAAACTGGCCAAAACGGCCCAAAAACGGGCCAAAACTGGCCATTTTTGGCTGCACGAGCGAGCGGCGAGCGGCGGACAGCGAGCGAAGCGAGAGGCAGCACCGTCCCTGCTATACGAAAGCCCCATCCAGCCCTGTGCCACCCGGGGGGTTCCAGGGTGCTGAGATGGCTGACGTTTTGCTCCGCTCTCGACGGTCACCGCGCAATGCAAGAACAGGCCAAAAACTGGCCAAAACGGCCCAAAAACGGGCCAAAACTGGCCATTTTTGGCTGCACGAGCGAGCGGCGAGCGGCGGACAGCGAGCGAAGCGAGAGGCAGCACCGTCCCTGCTATACGAAAGCCCCATCCAGCCCTGTGCCACCCGGGGGGTTCCAGGGTGCTGAGATGGCTGACGTTTTGCTCCGCTCTCGACGGTCACCGCGCAATGCAAGAACAGGCCAAAAACTGGCCAAAACGGCCCAAAAACGGGCCAAAACTGGCCATTTTTGGCTGCACGAGCGAGCGGCGAGCGGCGGACAGCGAGCGAAGCGAGAGGCAGCACCGTCCCTGCTATACGAAAGCCCCATCCAGCCCTGTGCCACCCGGGGGGTTCCAGGGTGCTGAGATGGCTGACGTTTTGCTCCGCTCTCGACGGTCACCGCGCAATGCAAGAACAGGCCAAAAACTGGCCAAAACGGCCCAAAAACGGGCCAAAACTGGCCATTTTTGGCTGCACGAGCGAGCGGCGAGCGGCGGACAGCGAGCGAAGCGAGAGGCAGCACCGTCCCTGCTATACGAAAGCCCCATCCAGCCCTGTGCCACCCGGGGGGTTCCAGGGTGCTGAGATGGCTGACGTTTTGCTCCGCTCTCGACGGTCACCGCGCAATGCAAGAACAGGCCAAAAACTGGCCAAAACGGCCCAAAAACGGGCCAAAACTGGCCATTTTTGGCTGCGCGAGCGAGCGGCGAGCGGCGGACAGCGAGCGAAGCGAGAGGCAGCACCGTCCCTGCTATATACGAAAGCCCCATCCAGCCCTGTGCCACCCGGGGGGTTCCAGGGTGCTGAGATGGCTGACGTTTTGCTCCGCTCACGACGGTCACCGCACCACGCAAGAACGGACCATAAACAGGCCAAAACAGCCCAAAAACGGGCCAAAACTGGTCATTTTTGGCTGCGCGAGCGAGCGGCGAGCGGCGAACAGCGAGCGAAGCGTGAGGCAGCACCGTCCCTGCTATACGAAAGCCCCATCCAGCCCTGTGCCACCCGGGGGGTTCCAGGGTGCTGAGATGGCTGACGTTTTGCTCCGCTCACGACGGTCACCGCGCCATGCAAGAACGGACCAAAAACAGGCCAAAACAGCCCAAAAACGGGCCAAAACTGGCCATTTTTGGCTGAGCGAGCGAGCGGTGAGCGGCGAACAGCGAGCGAAGCGAGAGGCAGCACCGTCCCTGCTATACGAAAGCCCCATCCAGCCCTGTGCCACCCGGGGGGTTCCAGGGTGCTGAGATGGCTGACGTTTTGCTCCGCTCACGACGGTCGCCGTGCCACGCAAGAACGGACCAAAAACAGGCCAAAACAGCCCAAAAACGGGCCAAAACTGGCCATTTTAGGTTGCGCGAGCGAGCGGCGAGCGGCGAACAGCGAGCGAAGCGTGAGGCAGCACCGTCCCTG
>NW_027021005.1:0-22500 GCF_036884655.1 Musa acuminata AAA Group
TCCTTGTATCTGAGAAGAACTTCCAGATTAATAGGAAGGAAGCTTGATCTGAATGAATCAGAATTTCTATTCTATGATTGACCGGTATAAACATCAACAACTTCGAATTGGACTAGTTTCTCCTCAACAAATAAAGGCTTGGGCCAACAAAATTTTACCTAATGGAGAGATAGTTGGAGAGGTGACAAAGCCCTATACGTTTCATTATAAGACCAATAAACCCAGAAAAAAGATGGATTGTTTTGTGAAAGAATCTCTGGGCCCATAAAAAGTGGAATTTGTGCTTGTGGAAATTATCGAGTGATTGGAGCTGAAAAAGAAGACCCGAAATTTTGTGAACAATGCGGGGTGGAATTTGTTGATTCTCGGATACGAAGATATCAAATGGGATACATCAAACTCGCATGTCCAGTGACTCATGTGTGGTATTTGAAACGTCTTCCTAGTTATATCGCGAATCTTTTAGATAAACCCCTTAAGGAATTAGAAGGCCTAGTATACTGCGATGTGTGATTTGATCAAAATTTTCGTTTTACAGATTCGGACTGAGAAACTGTCATCCCATTCAATCCGATTGGGGTGCCCCCGGCTCTGACATGTGTTTTGGGAGAAGTAAAAGTAACACGAAACTCAGAATTATAGGTGTATTCAATACTTCCAAATGCAAGGGGAATTGATCCATGGTCGATTCCGTATAAATAGGAATTGCTAGTTATACCTCGTGAAAAAACACTTTTTTGTGGAATCAGCTATTCCATTTCTTTATAGAGAGATTCCGTTTAAGCAAGCAAATATAGTATGGTTACAGAAGTCTATCTATCGCATATATGCTTCAAGGGGCATCATGGGATAACCATCGAGGTGAGTAGGGACCTAAAGGATCGAATAGAACGATATATAGACAAGTAAATCCCTTACGAGTCCCAAAGTATTCTTTTAAGGGGATTCATCATTTGACGGGAAGTAGACTACTCAAAAATCCTACATTTTTATTTTGTCATAAGTAATTCGGAAAATGAAAGTAAAAAAAGAAGAATGAATCGTTGGTCCTTAGTGGGAACTTGAGTAAGGAGTAGTTCTTTGTTTGTAGGGTTTTTCGAACAAACTTTTTAAATAAGAAAGAATCCCCTTTTTGAGGTAACTACTTGAGCCGGATGAAAGGAAACCTTCACGTCCGATTTTAAAAGGGGGAATCCAATCCTACAGGAACCTATCTCGATTTTTCTTTTGCTAGGCCCATAGCGAAAAAACCTACTTTCTTACGATTACGAGGTTTATTCGAATATGAAATCCAATCTCGGAAATACAGCATACCACTTTTTTTTACTACCCAAGGCTTCGAGACATTTCGAAATCGAGAAATCTCTACAGGAGCAGGTGCTATCAGAGAACAATTAGCCGATTCAGATTTGCGAATTATTACGGGTAATTCATTAGTAGAATGGAAGGAATTAGGGGAGGAGGGGTCCACTGGAAATGAATGGGAAGATAGAAAAATTAGAAGAAGAAAGGATTTTTTGGTTAGACGCATGGAATTAGCTAAACATTTTATTCGAACAAATGTAGAACCAGAATGGATGGTTTTGTGCTTATTACCAGTTCTTCCTCCCGAGTTGAGACCAATCATTCAGATAGATGGGGGTAAACTAATGAGTTCGGATATTAATGAACTCTATAGACGAGTTATCTATCGGAATAATACTCTTACCGATCTATTAGCAACAAGTAGATCTACGCCAGGGGAATTAGTAATGTGTCAGGAGAAATTGGTACAAGAGGCCGTGGATACACTTCTTGATAATGGGATCCGTGGACAACCAATGAGGGATGGTCATAATAAAGTTTACAAGTCATTTTCAGATGTAATTGAAGGCAAAGAGGGAAGATTTCGTGAGACTCTGCTTGGTAAACGTGTCGATTATTCGGGACGTTCCGTCATTGTCGTGGGTCCTTCGCTTTCATTACATCAGTGTGGATTACCTCGAGAAATAGCAATAGAGCTTTTCCAAACATTTGTAATTCGTGGTCTAATCAGACAACATGTTGCTTCTAACATAGGAATTGCTAAAAGTAAAATTCGGGAAAAAGAACCCATTGTATGGGAAATACTTCAAGAAGTTATGCGGGGGCATCCTGTATTATTGAATAGAGCACCCACCCTGCACAGATTAGGCATACAGGCGTTCCAACCCTTTTTAGTGGAGGGACGCGCTATTTGTTTACATCCATTAGTTTGTAAGGGTTTCAATGCAGACTTTGATGGGGATCAAATGGCTGTTCATGTACCTTTATCTTTGGAAGCTCAAGCGGAGGCTCGTTTACTTATGTTTTCTCATATGAATCTCTTGTCTCCAGCTATTGGGGATCCTATTTCCGTACCAACTCAAGATATGCTTATCGGACTCTATTTATTAACGATCGGGAATCGTCGAGGTATTTGTGCAAATAGGTATAATCCATATAGATATAGTTGCGGAAACTACCAAAATAAAAAGGTTGACAATAAAAAAAAATGACTATAGGTATACGGAAAAGAAAGAACCCTATTTTTCTAGTTCCTATGATGCACTTGGAGCTTATCAACAGAAACGAATTAGTTTAGATAGTCCTTTGTGGCTCCGATGGAGACTAGATCAACGTGTCATTGGCTCAAGAGAAGTTCCCATCGAAGTTCAATATGAATCTTTGGGTACTTATCATGAGATTTATGGGCACTATCTAATAGAAGGAAGTGTAACAAAGGAAATCCGTTGTATATACATTCGAACTACTCTTGGTCATATTTCTTTTTATCGGGAAATAGAAGAAGCCATACAGGGTTTTGTCGAGCCTACTCATACGCTATCTAAACTAAGAAATCAGATTAGGCGATGTTCGTGCCCATGGGAATTCGGGTCTCCCCAATTTCACTGGTATCATAATTTCTGAATTTCTGCGTGAATCAAGATTGAGATTGAGGAAAGGAAGTTTTCGAATCACTAACTCAGGTCCATTGTCGAATCCTACTTAGCAGAATAAATATAAGAGGTACTGTACTTATGGCAGAACGGGCCGATCTGGTCTTTCACAATAAAGTGATAAATGGAACTGTTATGAAACGACTTATTAGCAGGTTAATAGATCATTTCGGAATGGCATATACATCACATATCTTGGATCAAGTAAAGACTTTGGGTTTCCAACAAGCCACTGCTACATCTATTTCATTAGGAATTGATGATCTTTTAACAATCCCTTCTAAGGGATGGTTAGTCCAAGACGCTGAACAACAAAGTTTTATTTTGGATAAACACCATCATTATGGGAATGTACACGCGGTAGAAAAATTACGTCAATCCATTGAGATATGGTATGCTACAAGTGAATATTTGAGACAAGAAATGAATCCTAATTTTCGGATGACTGATCCTTCTAATCCAGTATATCTAATGTCCTTTTCGGGAGCTAGGGGAAATGCATCTCAGATACACCAATTAGTAGGTATGAGAGGATTAATGTCGGATCCCCAAGGACAAATGATTGATTTACCCATTCAAAGCAATTTACGTGAAGGACTTTCTTTGACAGAATATATAATTTCCTGTTATGGAGCCCGCAAAGGAGTTGTAGATACTGCTGTACGAACATCAGATGCTGGATACCTCACACGTAGACTTGTTGAAGTAGTTCAACATATTATTGTACGTAGAACAGATTGTGGCACTATCCGAGGTATTTCCGTGAGTCCTCGAAATGGGATGACGGAAAAAATTTTTGTCCAAACACTAATTGGTCGTGTATTAGCGGACGATATATATATCGGTCTACGATGCCTTGCCACTCGAAATCAAGATATTGGGATTGGACTTGTCAATCGATTCATAACCTTTCGAGCACAACCAATATATATTCGAACCCCCTTTACTTGCAGGAGTACATCTTGGATCTGCCAATTATGTTATGGTCGGAGTCCTACTCATGGCGACCTGGTCGAATTGGGAGAAGCTGTAGGTATTATTGCGGGTCAATCAATTGGGGAACCAGGAACTCAACTAACATTAAGAACTTTTCATACCGGTGGAGTATTCACAGGCGGTACTGCCGAGCATGTACGAGCTCCTTCTAATGGAAAAATAAAATTCAATGAGGATTTGGTTCATCCCACACGTACCCGTCATGGGCATCCTGCTTTTCTATGTTCTATAGACTTGTATGTAACTATTGAGAGTCGGGATATTCTACATAATGTAAATATTCCACCAAAAAGTTTTATTTTAGTTCAAAATAATCAATATGTAGAATCAGAACAAGTGATTGCTGAGATTCGTGCTGGAACGTCCACTTTTCATTTTAAAGAGAAGGTACGAAAACATATTTATTCTGAATCAGAGGGAGAAATGCACTGGAGTACCGATGTCCACCATGCACCTGAATATACATATGGTAATGTTCATCTATTATCAAAAACGAGTCATTTATGGATATTAGCGGGAGGTCCGTGCAGATCCAGTATAGTGTCTTTTTCGCTCCACAAGGATCAAGATCAAATGAATGTTTATTCTTTTTCTGTCGAAGAAAGATATATCTCTGACCTATCAATGACTAATGGTCGAATAAGACATAAATTGTTGGATACTTCTGGTAAAAAAGATAAGAAAATTATTGACTATTCAATAAGACCTGATCAAACGATGTCTAATGGTCATTTGAATTTCATATATCCTTCTATTATCCAAGGGAATTCTTATTTCTTGGCGAAAAAGCGAAGAAATAGATTCATCATCCCATTACAATACAATCAAGAACGAGAGAAAGAACTAATACCCTGTTTTGGTATTTCGATCGAAATACCAAAACAGGGTATTTTACGTAGAAATAGTATTCTTGCTTATTTTGATGATCCACGATACAGAAGAAGCAATTCAGGAATTACTAAATATGGAACCGTAGAGGTCAATTCAATCATAAAAAAAGAGGATTTGATTGAGTATCGAGGACCAAAAGAATTTAGTCCGAAATACCAAACGAAAGTAGATCGGTTTTTTTTCATTCTCGAAGAAGTGCATATCTTACCCGGATCTTCGTTGATAATGGTCCGGAACAATAGTATCATTGGAGTAGATACACAACTCGCTTTAAATACAAGAAGTCGAGTAGGCGGATTAGTCCGAGTGGAGAGAAAAAAAAAAAATATTGAACTAAAAATATTTTCCGGAGATATTTATTTTCCTGGAGAGGCAGATAAGATATCCAGGCACAGCGGCATTTTGATACCACCGGAAACAGAAAAAAAAATTTCTAAGGAATCAAAAAAATGGAAAAATTGGATCTATGTCCAACGGATCACACCTACCAAGAAAAAGTATTTTGTTTTGGTTCGACCCGTAGTCACATATGAAATAGCTGATGGCATAAATTTAGCAACACTTTTTCCTCAAGATCTCCTGCGGGAAAAGGATAATGTCCAACTTAGAGTTGTCAATTATATCCTTCATGGAAATGGCAAGTCAATTCGAGGAATTTCTCACACAAGTATTCAATTAGTTCGGACTTGCTTAGTATTGAATTGGGATCAAGAGCAAAAAGGTTCTCCGGAAGAGGTTCACGCTTCCTTTGTTGAGGTAAGAACAAATGATCTGATTCGAGATTTCATAAGAATTGAGTTAGTCAAGTCCACTATTTCGTATACCGGAAAAAGATATGATAGGGCAAGTTCCGGATTGATTTCCGATAATGGATTAGATCGCACAAATATCAATCCTTTTTTTTACAAGGCCAGGATTCAATCACTTACCCAACATCAAGGTACTATTGGTACATTGTTAAATCGAAATAAGGAATGCCAATCTTTGATAATTTTGTCATCATCCAATTGTTTTCGAATTGGCCCATTCGCCCATTCAATGGTTCAAAATATAACAATATGACAAAAGAATCGGATCCCATAATCCCAATTAAGGATTTGCTGGGTCCCTTAGGCACTATTGTACCTAAAATAGCAAATTTCTATTCATCTTACCATTTAATAACTTATAATCAGATCTTGTTAAAGAAATATTTGCTACTTGACAATTTTCAACAGACTTTCCAAGTACTTCAAGTACTTAAATACTGTTTAATAGATGAAAATAGGAGGATTTATAACCCCGATCCATGCAGTAACATCATTTTGAATCCATTCCATTTGAATTGGCACTTTCTCCATCACGATTATTGGGAAGAGACATCTAAAAAAATTCGTCTTGGACAATTTTTTTGTGAAAATGTATGTCTATTCAAATACGAACCACACGTAGAAAAATCTGGTCAGATCATATTGTTCATGTTGACTCCTTAGTTATAAGATCGGCTAAGCCCTATTTGGCCACTCCAGGAGCTACTGTTCATGGCCATTATGAGAAATCTTTTACGAAGGAGATACATTAGTTACATTTATATATGAAAAATCGAGATCTGGTGACATAACGCAAGGTCTTCCAAAAGTGGAACAAATCTTAGAAGTACGTTCTATTGATTCAATATCGATGAACCTCGAAAGGAGAGTTGAAGGTTGGAACGAAGGTATACCAAAATTCTTGGAATCCCCTGGGGATTCTTGATTCAAGCGGAGCTAACCATAGTTCAAAGTCGTATCTCTTTGGTTAATAAAATCCAAAAGGTTTATCGATCCAGGGGGTACAGATCCATAATAGACATATAGAGATTATTGTACGTCAAGTAACATCAAAAGTGTTGGTTCAGAAGATGGAATGTCTAATGTTTTTTCACCTGGGGAATTAATCGGATTGTTGCGAGCGGAACGAGCGGGGCGCGCTTTGGACGAAGCGATCTCTTATCGGGCAATCCTATTGGGAATAACGAGGGCATCTTTGAATACTCAAAGTTTCATATCCGAAGCAAGTTTTCAAGAAACCGCTCGAGTTTTAGCAAAAGCTGCTCTACGAGGTCGTATTGATTGGTTGAAAGGCCTGAAAGAGAACGTTGTTCTGGGTGGGATTATACCCGTTGGTACCGGATTCAAAAAATTAGTGCACCGTTCAAGGCAAGACAAGAACATTTATTTGGAAATCAAAAGAAAGAATCTATTCGATTTGGAAATGAGAGATATTTTGTTACACCATAGAGAATTATTTTGTTCTTACGTCCATTTCCATGAGACATCAGAACAATCGTTTACGCGATTTCATGATTCCTAAGAGCAGATTCTTTTACTTTAACTATCTTTTCACTTTTAACTATCTGTCTTTTAACTTAACTATCTGGTCCGAGTATTGATTTGGTAAAAAAAAAATAAGTAATTAAAAGACATTAATGGTTTGTACCGTGTATCAACGGTTAATTCCCGGTAGAAGGTTCCATCGGAACAATTATTTATTTCAAAGTACCTCGTCTCTTTGTTAAAAAAATAAAAAAGAAAAAACAAAAAGGAAGTGTGGGAAAAATGACAAGAAGATATTGGAACATCAATTTGGAAGAGATGATGGAGGCCGGAGTTCATTTGGTCATGGTACTAAGAAATGGAATCCTAGAATGGCCCCTTACATCTCTGCAAAGCGTAAAGGTATTCATATTACAAATCTCACTAGAACGGCTCGTTTTTTATCAGAAGCCTGTGATTTAGTTTTTGATGCAGCAAGTAGGGGAAAAAACTTCTTAATTGTTGGTACCAAAAATAAAGCAGCGGATTCAGTAGCAATCAGCTGCAATAAGGGCCCGGTGTCATTATGTTAATAAAAAATGGCTCGGTGGTATGTTAACGAATTGGTCTACTACGGAAACGAGACTTCAAAAGTTCAGGGATTTAAGAGCAGAACAAAAGATGGGGAAACTCAACCGTCTTCCCAAAAGAGATGCCGCAATGTTGAAGAGAAAATTATCTGCCTTGCAAACATATCTCGGCGGTATCAAATATATGACGGGATTGCCTGATATTGTGATCATCGTTGATCAGCAAGAAGAATATATGGCTCTTCGAGAATGTGTAATTTTAGGGATTCCGACGATTTGTTTAATCGATACAAATTGTGACCCCGATCTCGCAGATATTTCGATCCCAGCCAATGATGACGCTATAGCTTCAATCCGATTGGTTCTTAACAAATTAGTATCCGCAATTTGTGAGGGCCGTTGTAGCTATATAAGAAATCGTTGATTATGATTAAGAATAATTAGTTAATTATTTGGGGATTTTATAGATTTATTGGATCGGTTACTATTCTTGAATTAAAAAAAAGAAAAAACAAAATGGAAAAGTGGGCATATTGATAATATGTTATGATGTTATGTGATTTCTTGGTATCCTATGTAATTTCTTGATATCCTAAATATACGATTGATGAATACAATTAGTGATTCAAGTTGGTGAGTTGAGAAAGAGATGGTTGAATCAAAATAATTTATTTTTTGAAGTTCAATTTTTGTTAGAGGACCATATGAATGTTATACCATGTTCCATTAAAACACTCAAGGGGTTATACGATATATCGGGTGTAGAAGTAGGCCAACATTTCTATTGGCAAATAGGAGGTTTACAAGTCCATGCCCAAGTACTTATCACTTCTTGGGTAGTAATTGCTATCTTATTAGGTTCGGTGATCCTAGCTGTTCGGAATCCACAAACCATTCCGACCGGCGGTCAGAATTTCTTCGAATATGTCCTTGAATTTATTCGAGACTTGAGCAAAACCCAGATTGGAGAAGAATATGGTCCTTGGGTTCCCTTTATTGGAACTATGTTCCTATTTATTTTTGTTTCTAACTGGTCAGGTGCTCTTTTACCTTGGAAAATTATACAGTTACCTCATGGGGAGTTAGCTGCGCCCACGAATGATATAAATACTACTGTTGCTTTAGCTTTACTCACGTCAGTCGCATATTTTTATGCGGGTCTTAGCAAAAAAGGATTGGGTTATTTTGGGAAATACATTCAACCAACTCCAATACTTTTACCAATTAACATCCTAGAAGATTTCACAAAACCCTTATCTCTTAGTTTTCGACTTTTCGGGAATATATTGGCTGATGAATTAGTAGTTGTCGTTCTTGTTTCTTTAGTCCCTTCAGTAGTTCCTATACCTGTCATGTTTCTTGGATTATTTACAAGTGGTATTCAAGCTCTTATTTTTGCAACGTTAGCTGCGGCTTATATAGGTGAATCCATGGAGGGTCATCATTGACTAGCTTTCAAAATAGTCTTTTTATTATTATTTTTTATTATTATTATTAAGTAAGTTTATCCCAATTCATGCGTGGTTCAAGATAATCCAATTGGTTGGGGAACATAATAACGTATTACTATATGACTTAGAGTTTTAGGAGAAAAGATGGACGGTATTACAGAATTGTAAAAAAAAAAGAAGGGTTGGGGAGGTTATACTAGATGTATGTAATGTCTATAAGCTCGGACCCCGTCTATGTTTCTAGGAATGATTCTAGAATCCGATTTAATCTAAAAAAAATGCGGGTGGTTTACGTTATGGAAGAAACAAATATATATGTCATATTAGAATGACATTAGATATTCATTAGTTATATAAGGCTATCCCTATCATCCTATATAACATCACTATATTACATAATTACATGCTATTACTTAATTACATGCTATTACTTAATTACATACTATTACTATTTTTATAATCATAACTTCTACTCTGTAATCATAATATAATCCTATACATAATATAAAATATAATCCTATACATAATATAATCCTATAATGATAATATAATATAATAATAATATTAATATAATAATAATATAATAAATATAATAATAAATAATAATAAATAAATAAATAAATATAAGTAAATAAATATAAGTAATAAAATAAGTATTAGTTAACATTAATAATTAGTTTAATAGTTAATATTAATATAAGTATTAATATTCATATGTAAAATATCTAAGTATCAATTAAGTATTAGTTAATATAATCATTTATAATTATATTATCGATAATTATTAGTATTAATTATTACTATATATTGATATTGGTACTACTACATACTTTTATATTACTACATATTGATATATTGATATTGATTTGTATTGGTATTAATTTGATTGATATTGATTGCAGCTCACACTGCATTTAGTCACACTCCATTTAGACGGATTTCAATATCAGTCCTTCTATTTTGTCTGTGATTGTGGATTGAATGAACAAAGAGATGAACTCAAGAATGGTGTAGTAAAGAACGAAGAATTAAATGAAAGAGTGGTTCGAAACAAAGAAATACAATAGTTAGAACTGTATGCATATGGATTTACAAAAACTCCATTATGGGTAAAAACGAGATAGTTGTGACGATTCAGTTCAGTAATTTAGTAATATTATCATTTCAATTCGGAGTTTTTAGTTACTTCGGACCGCTGGATCTTAATGATAAAATGAGTAATAATTCATTGGTTGATTGTATCATTAACCATTTCTTTTTTTTTGTGCGAGGAACTTACCATGAATCCACTGATTTCTGCCGCTTCCGTTATTGCTGCTGGATTGGCCGTGGGGCTTGCTTCTATTGGACCTGGAGTTGGTCAAGGTACTGCTGCAGGCCAAGCTGTAGAAGGTATTGCGAGACAACCAGAAGCAGAGGGTAAAATACGAGGTACTTTATTGCTTAGTCTAGCTTTTATGGAAGCTTTAACAATTTACGGACTGGTCGTGGCGTTAGCGCTTTTATTTGCGAATCCTTTTGTTTAATCCTAGAAATAAATAGAAAAAAGTACCTTACATACTTTTTTCTTATTTTATTAACTTTAACTTGGAATTGCCCTTTGCTTCTTCGAATTATATTTACACTTTACTTATAAATTACTTATTTGTTGAGACAATACGCCAGGAAGGGCTGATTTGAGGATGAGGAATTACCAGATTCGCTTGCTTTCTTCCTTTCTGTCCTTAGCTTAGTACAATAGAAAACTTTTTTACTTTCATTGTTCGAAGCGTTTCAACAAACGAAATAGTTATCAATTGATATGAGATCTAAGACCTAAGTAAAGTATCTTATTGGAAACTTCTTGAAAACTTAAAAAATAATAAATTTCAAACAAATGATTTAATCTATTGCCATTAAATAAAGTGGAAATGAAATTAATAAAAAGAAATCGATCAAAAAAAGGCGAGTGAAGTGATACAAAAAGAACTCTGTTCTTTGTTAGTCCTATCCATAAGAGAGGGGAGCATATGAAAAATGTAATCGATTCTTTCGTTTCCTTGGGTCACTGGCCATCCGCCGGGAGTTTCGGGTTTAATACCGATATTTTAGCAACAAATCCAATAAATCTAAGTGTAGTGCTTGGTGTATTGATTTATTTTGGAAAGGGAGTGTGTGCGAGTTGTGTATTTCAAGAATAGGTTGGATCCATCCAGCTGCACTTTATTTATGGTATTTATAGGAGAAATAGGAAAAAGGTGCACGATCTCGACGAATTACTTCTGAATAAATTAAGAAATCATATGTAAGAACCATAGCATTTCGTGACTTATTGGTAAATCCACTTTGATTCTCTATCAACCAATAATGTGAGACCATTAACATGGTTAAAGCTAAATTGTTTAAAGTCCAGGTAAAACATGGTACTCTTTCTACCACTTCTACCACTACGTTAGTAACGAAATGGTTAAAAAAAAAATAGTTGGTAATTTATTTGATTTGATATAGAACACTCATATCGATAAAAGAATTTGAACCATTTACTAGAAAAATGAGCACTTTGCTTTTTTTATCTAATGCCGAAATGACGACCTATGTATAAAAAAAGAGGAATTTTTGGACTTGAAGAAACAAATAAAAAATATAATAATTATTATTTTCATTTTTTTAAAATGAAAAATGAAATAGAATTCTAAAAATGAAAATGATAAATAAAATACAAAACAAATATAAATAAAATACAAATAAAGAAACAACTTTGCTGACAATTCTAGATTTTTGTCTGGTCTAGTCGGAAGAGTCCTCCTGATATTCTGGTCTTGTATCAGTTTTGACATCTTTGAATACAAACAGAAAAGAGAGGGTAGGCTCATTACATTAAAAAAGATATGGGAATACCCACACCATAAATAAAACATTAAAAAAGATATGGGAATACCCACACCATAAATAAAATAAATAATTGAGCGTGAGAGCCAAATGAATCGAAAGATTCATGTTTGGTTCGGGAAGAGATCATGGAAGTTTTGAAATTAATGATAAGATAATCTACTTTCATTAAATGATTTATTAGATAATCGAAAACAGAGGATTTTGAATACTATTCGAAATTCGGAAGAATTACGTAAAGGGGCCATTGAGCAGCTCGAAAGAGCCCGGGCTCGCTTACGTAAAGTGGAAATGGAAGCAGATGAGTATCGAATGAATGGATACTCTGAAATAGAACGAGAAAAACAAAATTTGATTAATGCCACTAGTAATAGTTTGGAACAATTAGAAAATTACAAAAATGAAACCCTTCAGTTTGAACAACAAAGAGCGATTAATCAGGTCCGACAACGAGTTTTCCAACAAGCCTTACAAGGAGCTCTAGGAACTCTGAATAGTTGCTTGAATAGCGAGTTACATTTCCGTACGATCCGTGCTAATATTGGCATTCTCGGGGCCATGCAAGAAATAACTGATTAGCCCTTCTTTTTTTAGTTATAGTTTAGGCATTATTTTTATCTTTTCCTTCCTAAAAAGAATAAAGAAACACTAATGGTAACCCTTCGAGCCGACGAAATTAGTAATATTATTCGTGAGCGTATTGAACAATATAGTAGAGAAATAAAGATTGTGAATACCGGTACCGTACTTCAAGTAGGCGACGGAATTGCTCGTGTTCATAGGTCTTGATGAAGTAATGGCAGGTGAATTAGTAGAGTTTCAAGAGGGTACAATAGGCATTGCTCTGAATTTGGAATCAAATAATGTTGGCGTTGTATTAATGGGTGATGGTTTGATGATACAAGAGGGAAGTTCCGTAAAAGCAACAGGACGAATTGCTCAGATACCTGTGAGTGAGGGTTATTTGGGTCGTGTTATAAATGCTCTGGCTAAACCTATTGATGGGAGAGGTGAAATTTCAGCTTCTGAATCTCGGTTAATTGAATCTCCTGCCCCAGGTATTATTTCTAGACGTTCTGTATATGAGCCTCTTCAAACGGGGCTTATTGCCATTGATTCGATGATCCCTATAGGACGCGGTCAGCGAGAATTAATTATTGGGGACAGACAGACCGGCAAAACAGCCGTAGCCACAGATACGATTCTCAATCAAAAAGGTCAAAATGTAATATGTGTTTATGTAGCTATTGGTCAAAAAGCATCTTCTGTGGCTCAGGTAGTGACTACTTTCCGGGAAAAGGGGGCGATGGAATATACTATTGTGGTAGCCGAAACGGCGGATTCACCTGCTACATTACAATACCTCGCTCCTTATACGGGAGCGGCTCTGGCTGAGTTTTTTATGTATCGTGGACAACATACTTTAATAATTTATGATGATCTCTCCAAACAGGCACAAGCTTATCGCCAAATGTCTCTTCTATTAAGAAGACCTCCCGGTCGTGAAGCTTATCCAGGAGATGTTTTTTATTTGCATTCACGACTTTTGGAAAGAGCCGCTAAATCAAATTCTAGTTTAGGTGAAGGAAGTATGACCGCTTTACCGATAGTTGAGACTCAATCTGGAGACGTTTCAGCTTATATTCCTACTAATGTAATTTCCATTACAGATGGACAAATATTCTTATCTGCCGATCTATTCAATGCTGGAATCCGACCTGCTATTAATGTGGGTATTTCCGTTTCCAGAGTAGGATCCGCAGCTCAAATTAAAGCCATGAAACAAGTAGCCGGCAAATCAAAATTGGAACTAGCGCAATTCACAGAGTTAGAAGCCTTTGCACAATTCGCTTCTGATCTCGATAAAGCTACTCAGAATCAATTGGCAAGAGGTCAACGATTACGCGAGTTGCTTAAACAATCCCAATCAGACCCTCTCGCAGTGGAAGAACAGATAGCTACTATTTATACCGGAGCGAATGGATATCTTGATCCGCTAGAAATTGGACAGGTAAAGAAATTTCTCAGTCAGTTACGTAGCTACTTAAAAAACAATAAACCTAAATTTCAAGAAATTATATCTTCTACCAAGACATTCACCGAGGAAGTAGAATTTCTTTTGAAGGAAGCTATTCAAGAACAGATCGAACTGTTTTTACTTCAGGAACAAACATAAATTTCTTACTTTTATTCTATTCTTGGTATATTCTATTCTTAGTACAAGAGTAATCATTGAGAAATAGTTCTGATTCGAATGATTCAAAAAGGGTTTCTTAGTATAGCCATTTTTAAAAAGTATAGCCATTTTAAAAATAGATGGAAATAAATTGCGTCCAATAGGATTTGAACCTATACCAAAGGTTTAGAAGACCTCTGTCCTATCCATTAGACAATGGACGCTTTTCATTCCTATTTTATTTTTTTGTATTCTTACTTTCTTTTGTTCGGATAAAAAATCAAATTACACGGAAAATATTTTAGGGAATAAAAAAGAATGCATATCTAAATTGATGGTGCATGTATGTATAATACATAATAAGATGTATAATACATAACATAATAAGATGTATAATACATAATAAGAAATATGGAGCGGGTAGCGGGAATCGAACCCGCATCGTTAGCTTGGAAGGCTAGGGGTTATAGTCGACGTTGCTTGATCACTTTTAACGTCTCTAATTCAAAACCGAACGTGAAATTTTGATTTCATTCGGCTCCTTTATGGAAGATTGATGTATTCCTAGAGAAAATTAGATCCATAACATCTATGTCAGCCTTTCTGTCTGAATGTATCCCAAACTACTCGCTTACTAGATGATCCCTCTAGAGGAGAGGGATTATACCAAATCCGTCTAGTCTAGTTACTTCGTTCCCTATTTCCACTCGCAGGATCCCGAGGAAAAGAATTTGGTTTCCACCGAGCTGAAACAATATGCTGATGGTTCTAGTAAACCAAAACCACCCTTTTCTAGCTTGTTTGGCTTCAATTTCCCTTTTACAACACCAAAATTTAAGATCTAGTTACGATTGGAAATAAACTTTTGTATCTTCATCCATAGATCCTTTATTCATACTCATTCGATTGGAAGAATTGATCCAATTCAAAAAAAATTATGTTTCACGACTCCATATACATAATCCAATTTTCTTATTCAATTTCGAAAATAGAATTTCTAATTGGACTTTGGATACAAATCGTGAGAATGTATGTTCTTCCTCAAATATGCTATTGAGAGGTAAAGGATTAAACCCTTTTAAGAAATAAAGTTTTTGATCGGAGTATGCAAAAAACCGAGAGACCCCTTAACTTTTTAAGTTGTTAATAGAACGAATCACACTTTTACCACTAAACTATACCCGCTACATATACATTATTGTATATGAATGGACTATTTGTCGAACAAGGGAGTGAGACGCAATCAAGATAGCATTAAAATTATAACGTTGACACATATTTAGTCCCGCCAGCCAGGGACTTAAAAGGCGAAGAGCACAAAGCTTTTCTAAATAACATATATAAATTTAAAAAACAGTATAAAGTTATACTTATACTTTTCCTTTGCTGGATTGCTGGCATTCTCAGTCTGTCTGAAGGGGTCATTGAAGCTGGACAAAAAAAGAGGTACTGGCCCGGCCAGTACTTAACTAGGACCAGGCCGGGAGAATAAACCTTTCGTACAAAATTAAAGAAGTAAGGTTTTCTTTCTATTGGAGATACCTGTTTCGAATCTTATCTAAATGGAATTCTTGATCAAATTCGTTCTTGACTTACTCTTAACTTACTTAAATGAAACTTAAATTAAATTACGTAAATGTAAATTAACTTAAATATAAATATAATTATATAATTACTTATATAATTACATTACTTAAATTATTAAAATTAACTTAACTTAATATAAATATAATTATATAATTATAATTATATAATTACTTAATTATATAATTACTTATAATATAATATTATTATAATATAATATTATTAATTACTTAATTATATAATTACTTATAATATACAATTACTTATAAAATTACTTATAATATAATATTATAATATTTAATATTATAATATTTAAGAAATTTTTTATTACATAAAAAAAACCTTTAATTTGTTTTTTCTTTACTTTAATTGAAAATAAAATTTCAATTCCTTTAACCTTTAAATTTAGATTAGAATTTATTAATAATTTTAATTTTTAATTATTCACTTTTTATTTTTTTTTTATTTCATCTGTAATGAAATCTATTCTATAATTAGAAATTTTAATAGAATGTTTCATATTTCTAATGATAATGTTATAATTATAATGTTTAATATCTTTCTTAAATTATAATGTTTAATATCTTTCTTAATAAAAAATATTATATTAATGTCTTTCTTAAACTTAATAATTAATATCTTAAAAATTAAAAATTTTTTCTTTTTTATTATTTTCTTTTCTTTTTTTATTTAATTTCAATTTAAATTGAAATAGTTAATTTCAATTTCATTTGAAATTTTATTGAAATTTCAATTTTATTTAAATTGGGAGAGATGGCTGAGTGGACTAAAGCGGCGGATTGCTAATCCGTTGTACGAGTTATTCGTACCGAGGGTTCGAATCCCTCTCTCTCCGCCCGCTCTGATTACTTGATACTTTCGATTTCGAAGGAATTTCGATTCCTTTATTTTTTTATAGGTAAAGTGAATATATGGAATAGATAAAATAATAAGAAAAAATTAGAAAAACAAAGAAAACTCAATTTTTTTTTATTCCTCACGTCCAGGATTACGTCCCGGATCATTAGATAAGAATCCGAAGATGAAGAGAGAAACAAAGAATATCACTACTGTGTAAACAAAGAGTTTGAGAGTAAGCATTACACAATCTCCAAGATAAGATCATTTGAAAAAGGGAATAGATTACCTATTTTTTCTTTTTACCACATATACTATTTTGTTTGATTTGACATCATACCCCCCAAAATGGAGTTTTTTGATTTGAAAAGAAAAAGAAAGTCACTTTTACGAATTTCTTTGTAATAAGATTTTTATTCCTTCCTCACAAAAATTTTCTTGTCATATCGACAATTAGGTATTGTAGGGGACCTAGACCTAATAAACTCCTTACTCACTGAAAGGTCAGAACGAGTAAATAAACTGATCAAAATTCATCTCCGCGGTTACTCAATATACAAGAATTTCCATTTTTTAATCGAGGGTTTATAATTCTAATGTAAGACTTAGCCGATCTTATCCATTTTTATAATTTTTTTTGTCGAATAAATCATGAATGGATTTGGCAAAGTATTAAGGATTTTATCGAAAACTTACAGCAGCTTGCCAAACAAAGGCTAAGAGAAAAAAGAGAACAGGTATGACAGGCATCACATCTACGATTGGATTGAAAACGGCATAAGCTTCAGGCAATTTGGCAAAGAAAAAACTATTCGAATAAAGGACAGAATTAAGACAGATACAGATTAAGCTAAAGATATTAAACATAACAAACATTTCGTTCTTGTAGATTAGATAATTTTATTTTGATTGAGTTATTTTTATAAGGGAAAAATGAAAAAGGCAAGTCAAAAAATCCTTCTTTTTTTTTGAACTCTCCCAAATCAAAAATCCTTCCTTCCATTCTCAAATGAGAATACAAGGAATTCTACTTTCATACATTATCTTAATTGAATTCTATGTAATGATCAATTAACTTTTTTGATTCTATATCTAATCTACATGTGTTGAATCCTAGCAACAAACAAAATACCCCATATGTTTTTATTATGTATTATGTATTTTTTTGGGGGGGGGGTATTGACGAATAACTAATTCTAATAATAGTCTTGACTAGTGCCAAACAGGAAAAATGGGGCGTGGCCAAGCGGTAAGGCAGCGGGTTTTGGTCCCGTTATTCGGAGGTTCGAATCCTTCCGTCCCAGATCGTTTCCATCAGAAACAAAAGATGGGATCACATTGTATCCCACATAAAACGGAAAAATCTTAAAGAGAACAACCTTTTCTTTTGTTCTGAATTCTTAGAATGTCTTTTGTTCTGAATTCTTAGAATGAATTCTTAGAATGGATTCTTAGAATCCATTTGATTTATCACAAGCATAATAAAGTGTCAAATACAGGTGGAAGTTTTTTTGAATAAAAAAAAGAGAAATTTGGGGTCTATCATTCACATTCATAATATGCTCGTACTATTGTTATATTCATTATGTCCCATATTCATGAAATATGAATTCTAAATATGAATTATAATTCTCACATGATGCATTCCGAATTGAAGCGTGAAACAAAAGCATCTCTATTCCCTTCCACACAAAGCCTAAAGTCAAAAATAGGGTATCCCAATTTCACATTCTATGTGAAGACTAAAGAGTAGGGAGTTTGTCGTACTAATTTCATCACTGGTTTTAAAACTTCTAAAGCTGTGCTGTGGCGTGGGAAAAAATAGGATAAAAATTGTCTGAATTCCATTTCTTTCTATCTTATATCTTAGATGCCTCAAATGAAAATAATTGTAAATCAATGTAACGTAGCGATTGGGGGGAAATTTTGATATTCCATATATTTTAACTTGATTTTATGGAATTGATGGAAAAATTGTTGAACCTGAAGTAAAACAAAATCTATATAAACTAAAATAAACAAGGCCTACGCTATGCCTATATGTATGATATATATTGTGTATTGTTATTATATTGTTGTATTTCAATAACAATGTTGTTGTATTTCAATAACAATGTTGTTGTATTTCAATAACAATGGCCTTTCACTTAAGTGAAAAGAATTTGTGGAAGGGGATCTTTGATTTTAAAAATATCCATGATTACCCCCAGTAACAATATTCAGATTCTTTCTTTCAGATGAAAGAAAGAATAAGGATCTTAATGTTGCCGTACATGAGACCTTTTCTATTTCATACTCATGAAAATAGATAAACTAGATTATCAATTTACTTCTTTGGTTAAAAGAAAACCAATTGATAATTCAATTGAACATGGTAAAATTTATGTCTCCTTAGGGAATGAAATATCTGCTAAAAATTTTTAGCTACTCATTGTGATTGCGTCGACTTGGTGATTGAATTAGAGATCCAGTTTAGTCATGACTAGAAAACATAGTTCCAGTCATGATGTTGAAGTCGGAGATTTTTAAAACATTTTTTTATGAACTCTTGGTTGGTACTCGAAGAAATATGATAAATCAATAGTATCTAGAAACTTACGACCTTTTTGTTTTTTGGTCATTGGAACAGTTTATTTGACTAATAATTTATTTTTTTCCGGGATTGGAAATATATTAAATTAAAGGATTTGAGGTTTATAGTTTTTTTGTTCTAGAAAAATAGATTCTGCATTTCATGATTGATCGTCCCGAACAATCTGTTGGAGATGTAAAGTAAATAAGTCTTAAGCAAACATCTTTCTTAGAAATACGTTTCATTCATATGATAGAATATCGAGTTAAAGAAATTGGATCCTTGCTGAGCTTTCTCCGGATAAATACAATACTTATCTATCCATAGAATACTTATCTATCCATAGGTATAAAGTATAGACTATTATATAGTTCCCGTTGTTCCCATCGAGCCAATGACTATTCATGATTACATATTAAATCAATTCCATTGCGGTTTGAAATTAAATTGAATTCTAAATTAGAGGAATGTTATGGTAAAACTTCGTTTGAAACGATGTGGTAGAAAGCAACGTGCGACTTGAAGGACATGATCCGCTGTGGATTTTTACATCCACCATTTTCTATACAAATGAAGATGCTCTTGGCTCGACATAGTTTGTTCTGTTCCATTAGGAATCTAATTTTTCTTAGGTTGATAGTACATGATGGAGCTCGAGCGGAAAGGATTGATTCATTTATCAAGGGGAAGAATCTAGGGTTAGTGCCAATCAATCAATAAGTTAGACCAGCTTTGTAAGTATATCCTTAAAATATAAAATAATCGGAATTGATAAAACTATTTCGATCAAAAAAAAGTGTATCACAGAGGAATCAATTCTTCGTATTCTATTTCTATGGGTATTCTATTTCTATAGAAAGAAATAAAAAAAACAAAAGGTATGTTGCTGCCCTTTTGAAAGGAGTAAGGATCACCGAAGTAATGTCTAAACCCAATGATTTTACAAAGCAAAGATAAAGGATTCCGAAACAAGGAAACACTATTTTCAATTGTCTCAAAAATTGGATCAGAATTAGGAATAAAAATAGATTCGAGATGAGACAAACAAAAGAGGTTAGAGACGGCTCAAGAAATGTCTAAGGATTTCCCTTCGAATTCTGTCAGAATTACCCAACTTGAGTTATGAGTACGAATGAAATTTATTTTTTTTTTTTTTTTTAGGAAGAACAAAATAATAATAATGAATTAGACTATGATTTGAGTCATTATTTTGTGTTTACTATTTGATATTATATACAGAAAGATATACCGAAATAAAAATAATTTTTTCTCGAGCTCGAGCCGTATGAGGAGAAAAACCTCCTATACGTTTCTGGGGGGGGATTGTTTATGTACATCTATCCCAATGAGCCATCTATCGAATCGTTGCAATTGATGTTCGATCCCGAAGAGAAGGAAGAGATTTTCGAAAAGTGGGTTTTTATGATCCGATAAAGAATCAAACTTATTTAAACGTTCCCGCTATTCTATATTTCCTTGAAAAGGGCGCTCAACCTACAGGAACTGTTTATGATATTTTAAGTAAGGCAGAATTTTTTAAAGAAAAAACCTCGAGTTAATTAAAAGAAAAAACAACAAAATTAATAAAAAAGGGGGGAGATGATTAATATAAAATCTATCTTTGTATAATTTTTTACTTACAATTTTTTACCTAAAATTTTCCCTTTTCTTGCTCTATTCATACTTAAATTTACTTTTTTCTTGTTATAGGAATCCACCAACAAACAAGGGATTAATCTTGCTTATTGTACCTCTATTGATTGAGTAAACCCGAGATTTTTTCTTTATCTTTTCCTTATTTTTTTCCATCAAAATTTCTTATTTATGTTGTGCCAACCCAATACAAATCCTTATTTTATTTACTTTATTTGTTATTTGTTTTCTCAACATTGCATTCATATTGACAATGGTGTATCGAACAAATATAATTGATCATAGATAAATTAATTGATCATAGATAAATAAATCTCTTTATCCAGACCCCATATTGGGTTTTAACTTCACTTTTACTCAAATAATGGGTTTTGCATTGTTGGGTTTACTGTCATATAAGACGTATTTTGGAATTTAACTTAACAAAAATAAAAAATTGATAAAAAACTGGTAGGTCTGTCACAATTTTAGCATCTCTTTTAGGAATCTGGTGTTTTTAAATATGATCTGTACATTTTCTATTTATTTTGTATAATCGATCATAAAACATAAAATATTTTTTTATTTATTATTAGTTCAATGTTTTGATGGGGTCGTGCAGTGCAATTTAATGGATTTTTCATTTTTATCGTATCTACATATCCTATTTATTTTATTTTATTCGGGTTGCTAACTCAACGGTAGAGTACTCGGCTTTTAAGTGCGACTATGATCTTTTACACATTTTGATGAAGCAACAAATTCGTCCAGACTATTGGTAGAGTCTATAAGACCACGACTGATCCTCAAGGGTAATGAATGGAAAAAGTAGCATGTCGTAATAAAAAAAATTTCTTATTTTATTAAATATTTTATTAAAAAATTACAAATTCAAATGAAAGTGGAACTTTTAGTTTATCCTTACTGGATCGCTACAAAAATAAAAAATTTTTGGAAGGGAAGGGGACAAAACAAATTCACATTTACAGTTGGGTCTAGTGAATAAATGGATAGAGCCTATGGTTCCAATTTTGGTAAAACAAAAAGCAACGAGCTTATGTTCTTAATTTGAATTGAACGATTACCCGATCTAATTAGACGTTAAAAATAGATTAGTGCCTTATACGGGAAAGGGTGAGTTCTCCTGTGGGTGGACCATTGATTCTTTTTCCTTTTTTTTTAATAAATCCTAACTATTCTTTATTATGGATTAGAAACGGATGTGTAGAAGAAACAGTATACTGATAAAGAGAATAAATTCCAAAGTCAAAAGAGCGATCGGGTTGCAAAAATAAAGGGTTTGTTATCCTCTTGTAATTATAACGAAGATAAACAACGAAGATAAACCAATTCGATAGAAAAAGAGAATAAAAAGATCTATTGATTGGACTCCCTGTTTCCTTTTCGGGGTATATATTTTTATTACTATTGTATTCTATATACATAATAGAATACAAAATACCCTGTTTTGACCATATTGCACTATGTATCATTTGATAACCCAATAAATGCCTCCTACCCCTGCTTCAAGTGGAAATGTAAATGGAAGAATTACAAGGATATTTAGAAAAAGATAGATCTCGGCAACAATACTTTCTATATCCACTTCTTTTTCAGGAGTATATTTACGTATTTGCTTATGATCAGGGTTT
>NW_027021005.1:30000-35834 GCF_036884655.1 Musa acuminata AAA Group
TAAACAAGGATCGGTTTTTTAGCAAGGTACGGAATGTATTGTCAAATATTCAATATGATTCCACAAGATCTATTTTCGTTCAAGTAAGGGATTCTAGCCAATTGAAAGGATCTTCTGATCAATCCATAGATCATTTCGATTCCATTAGAAATGAGGATTCAGAATATCCCACATTGATCGATCAAACAGACATTCAGCAACTAAAAGAAAGATCGATTCTTTGGGATCCTTCCTTTCTTCAAACGGAACGAACAGAGATAGAATCAGATCGATTCCCGAAATGCCTTTTTGGATCTTCCTCAATGTCCCGGCTATTCACGGAACGTGAGAAGCAGATGAATAATCATCTGCTTCCGGAAGAAATCGAAGAATTTCTTGGGAATCCTACAAGATCAATTCGTTCTTTTTTCTCTGACAGATGGTCAGAACTTCATCTGGGTTCGAATCCTATTGAGAGGTCCACTAGAGATCAGAAATTTTTGAAGAAAAAACAAGATGTTTCTTTTGTCCCTTCCAGGCGATTGGAAAATAAAGAAATGGTTGATATATTCAAGATAATTATGTATTTACAAAATACCGTCTCAATTCATCCTATTTCATCAGATCCGGGATGTGATATGGTTCCGAAGGATGAACCGGATATGGACAGTTCCAATAAGATTTCATTCTTGAACAAAAATCCATTTTTTGATTTATTTCATCTATTCCATGACCGGAACAAAAGGGGATACACGTTACACCACGATTTTGAATCAGAAGAGAGATTTCAAGAAATGGCAGATCTATTCACTCTATCAATAACCGAGCCGGATCTGGTGTATCATAGGGGATTTGCCTTTTCTATTGATTCCTACGGGTTGGATCAAAAAAAATTCTTGAATGAGGTATTCAACTCCAGAGATGAATCGAAAAAGAAATCTTTATTGGTTCTACCTCCTCTTTTTTATGAAGAGAATGAATCTTTTTATCGAAGGATCAGAAAAAAATCGGTCCGGATCTACTGCGGGAATGATTTGGAAGATCCAAAACTAAAAACAGCGGTATTTGCTAGCAACAACATAATGGAGGCAGTCAATCAATATAGATTGATCCGAAATCTGATTCAAATCCAATATAGCACCTATGGGTACATAAGAAATGTATCTAATCGATTCTTTTTAATGAATAGATCCGATCGCAACTTCGAATATGGAATTCAAAGGGATCAAATAGGAAATGATACTCTGAATCATATAACTATAATGAAATATACGATCAACCAACATTTATCGAATTTGAAAAAGAGTCAGAAGAAATGGTTTGATCCTCTTTTTTCTCGAACCGAGAGATCCATGAATCGGGATCCTGATGTATATAGATACAAATGGTCCAATGAGAGCAAGAATTTCCAGGAACATTTGGAACATTTCGTTTCTGAACAGAAGAACCGTTTTCAAGTAGTGTTCGATCGGTTACGTATTAATCAATATTCGATTGATTGGTCCGAGGCTATCGACAAACAAAATTTGTCTAAGTCACTTCGTTTCTTTTTGTCCAAGTCACTTCCCTTTTTGTCCAAGTCACTTCCCTTTTTGTCCAAGTCACTTCCCCTTTTCTTTGTGAGTATCGGGAATATCCCCATTCATAGGTCCGAGATCCACATCCGTGAATTGAAAGGTCCGAATGATCAACTCCGCAATCAGTTGTTAGAATCAATAGGTGTTCAAATCGTTCATTTGAATAAATTGAAACCCTTCTTATTGGATGATCATGATACTTCCCAAAGACCGGAATTCTTTATCAATGGAGGAACAACATTACCATTTTTGTTCAAAAAGATACCAGAGTGGATGATTGACTCATTCTATACTAGAAATAATCGCAGGAAATCCTTTGATAACACGGATTCCTATTTCTCAATGATATTCCATGATCGAGACAATTGGCTGAATCCCGTGAAACCATTTCATAGAAGTTCATTGATATCTTCTTTTTATAAAGCAAATCGACTTCGATTCTTGAATGATCCAAATCACTTCTGGTTCTATTGTAACAAAAGATTCCCTTTTTATGTGGAAAAGACCCGTATCAATAATTATGATCTTACATATGGACAATTCCTCACTACCTTGTTCATTCGCAACAAAATATTTTCTTCGTGCGTCGGTAAAAAAAAACATATTTTTTTGGAGAGAGAGACTATTTCACCAATCGAGTCACAGGTATCTAACATATTCATACCTAAAGATTTTCCACAAAGTGGTGACAAAACGTATAACTTGTACAAATCTTTCCGTTTTCCAATTCGATCCGAGCCATTCGTTCGTAGAGCTATTTACTCGATCGCAGACATTTCTGCAACACCTCTAACAGAGAAACAAAGAGTCAATTTTGGAAGAACTTATTGTCAGCCTCTTTCAGATATGAATCTATCTGATTCAGAAGGGAAGAACTTGCATCGGTATCTCAGTTTCAATTCAAACATGGGTTTGATTCACACTCCATGTTCTGAGAAATATTTACCATCCGGAAAGAGGAAAAAAAAACGGAGTCTTTCTCTAAAGAAATGCGTTGAGAAACGGCAGATGTATAGAACCTTTCAACGAGATAGTGCTTTTTCAAATCTCTCAAAATGGAATCTGTTCCAAACAAAATGGAATCCGTTCCAAACATATATGCCATGGTTCCTTACTTTGACAGAGTGCAAATATCTAAATTTCACCCTTTTAGATACTTTTTCAGACCCATTGTCGATACTAAGTAGCAGTCACAAATTTGTATCCATTTTTCATGATATTATGCATGGATCAGATATATCATGGCCAATTCCTCAGAAGATTCTTCCACAATGGACTCTGATAAGTGAGATTTTGAGTCTGATAAGTGAGATTTCGAGGGAGTGTTTACAGAATCTTCTTCTGTCCGAAGAAATGATTCATCGAAATAATGAGTCACCCGTTCCATTGATATGGACACATCTGAGATCAACAAATGCTCGGGAGTTGGAGTTCCTCTATTCAATCTTTTCCCTTCTTCTTGTTGCTGGATATCTCGTTCGTATACATCTTCTCTTTGTTTCCCAAGCCTCTAGTGAGTTACAGACAGAGTTAGAAAAGATCAAATCTTTGATGATTCCATCATACATGATTGAGTTGCGAAAACTTTTGGATGGGTATCCTACATCTGAACTGAATTCTTTCTGGTTAAAGAATCTCTTTCTAGTTGTTCTGAAACAATTAGGAGATTCTCTGGAAGAAATACGGGGTTTTGCTTTTGGTGGCAACATGCTATTGGTCGCTTGTGGGGTCAAATCAATACGTTCTAGGAAGAAATATTTGAATATCAATCTCATCGATCTCATAAGTATCATATCAAATCCCATCAATCTCATAAGTATCATACCAAATCCCATCAATCGAATCACTTTTTCGAGAAATACGAGACATCTAAGTCGTACAAGTAAAGAGATCCATTCATTGATAAGAAAAAGAAAAAAGGTGAACGGTGATTGGATTGATGAGAAAATAGAATCCTGGGTCGCGAACAGTGATTCGATTGATGATGAAGAAAGAGAATTCTTGGTTCAGTTCTCCACCTTAACGACAGAAAAAAGGATTGATCAAATTCTATTGAGTCTGACTCATAGTGATCATTTATCAAAGAATGACTCTGGTTATCAAATGATTGAACAACCGGGATCAATTTACTTACGATACTTAGTTGACAAGTATATAATGAATTATGAGTTCAATGGATCCTGTTTAGCAGAAAGACGGATATTCCTTGCTCATTATCAGACAATTACTTATTCACAAACCTCGTGTGGGGCTAATAGTTTTCATTTCCCATCTCATGGAAAACCCTTTTCGCTCCGCTTAGCCCTATCCCCTTCTAGGAGTATTTTAGTGATAGGTTCTATAGGAACTGGACGATCCTATTTGGTCAAATACCTAGCGACAAACCCCTATGTTCCTTTCATTACGGTATTTCCGAACAAGTTCCCGGATGACAAGCCTAAAGATTATTTTATTGATGATATCGATTTTGATGATAGTGATAGTGACGATATCGATATTGATGATAGTGACGATATCGATATTGATGATAGTGACGATATTGATGATGACCTTGATACGGAGCTGCTAACTATGTATATGACGCCGAAAATAGACCGATTTGATATCACCTTTCAATTCGAATTAGCAAAAGCAATGTCTCCTTGCATAATATGGATTCCAAACATTCATGATCTGTATATGAATGAGTCGAATTACTTATCCCTCGGTCTATTAGAGAACTATCTCTCCAGAGATTGTGAAAGATGTTCCACTAGAAATATTCTTGTTATTGCTTCGACTCATATTCCCCAAAAAGTGGATCCCGCTCTAATAGCTCCGAATAAATTAAATACATGCATTAAGATACGAAGGCTTCTTATTCCGCAACAACGAAAGCACTTTTTCATTCTTTCATATACTAGGGGATTTCACTTGGAAAAGAAAATGTTCCATACTAACGGATTGGGGTCCATAACCATGGGTTCCAATGTACGAGATCTTGTAGCACTTATCAATGAGGCCCTATCAATTAGTATTACACAGAAGAAATCAATTATAGAAACTAATACAATTAGATTAGCTCTTCATAGACAAACTTGGGATTTGCGATCCCAGGTAAGATCGGTTCAGGATCATGGGATCCTTTTCTATCAGATAGGAAGGGCTGTTGCACAAAATGTACTTCTAAGTAATTGCCCCATAGATCCTATATCTATCTATATGAAGAAGAGATCAGAAGGGGATTCTTATTTGTACAAATGGTACTTCGAACTTGGAACGAGCATGAAGAAATTAACGATACTTCTTTATCTTTTGAGTTGTTCTGCCGGATCGGTCGCTCAAGATCTTTGGTCTTCACCCGGACCTGATGAAAAAAATTGGATCACTTCTTATAGATTCGTTGAGAATGATTCTGATCTAGTTCATGGCCTATTAGAAGTAGAAGGCGCTCTGGTGGGACCCTCACGGACAGAAAAAGATTGCAGTCAGTTTGATAATAATCGAGTGACATTACTTCTTCGGTCCGAACAGTTAGATATGATGCAAAACAGATCTTGTTCTATCGTTGATCAGAGATTTCTATATGAAAAATACGAATCGGAGTTTGAAGAAGAGGAAGAGGTCGTCGACCTGCAACAGATAAAGGAGGATTTATTCAATCACATAGTTTGGGCTCCTAGAATATGGCGCCCTTGTGGCAAACTATGTGATTGTATTGAAAAGCCCACTTTTCTCTATCGGGCTCGGGGCAAGCGGACCTTTTATCATGAAGAGGATGAGTATCATGAAGAGGATGAGTATCATGAAGAGGATGAGCTTCAAGAGAATGATTCGGAGTTCTTGCAGAGTGAAACCATGCAGTACCAGACACGAGATAGATCTTCCAAAGAACAAGGCTTTTTTCGAGTAAGCCAATTCATTTGGGACCCTGCGGATCCATTCTTTTTCCTATTCAAAGATCAGCCCTTTGTCTCTGTGTTTTCACGTCGAGAATTCTTTGCAGATGAAGAGATGTCAAAGGTGCTTATTACTTCCCAAACAAAACCTTCTACATCTATGTATAAATGCTGGTTCATCAAGAATACGCAAGAAAGGTACTTCGAATTGTTGATTCATCGCCAGAGATGGCTTAGAAGCAATAGTCCATTATCTAATGGATCTTTCCTTTCTAATACTCTATCCGAGAGTTATCAGTATTTATCAAATCTGTTCCTATCTAACGGAACGCTATTGGATCAAATAACAAAGACAATGTTGAGAAAGGGATGGCTTTTCCCGGATGAAATGAAACATTTG
>NW_027021006.1:7500-31747 GCF_036884655.1 Musa acuminata AAA Group
AACAGAAGGAAGATTATGAAATTTGTTCAAGAAAAGCGAAACGGGTGGTGATCTATACTGATAAAAATCTGGATACCGATACTGATAATATTGATCAAGCAGAAGCAGAAGCAGAAGCAGAAGCAGAAGCAGAAGAGGTGGCTTTGATACGTTATTCGCAACAACCAGATTTTAATCGGGGTATAATCCAAGGATCCATGCGTGCTCAAAGACGTAAAACAGTTATTTGGGAAATATTTCAAACAAATGTTCATTCCCCGCTTTTTTTGGATCGAATAGACAAAGTCTTTTTTTTTTCTTTTTTTGATAGATATAGATATCGAATAATTAATCTTATTTTTAGGAATTCCGTGGGGGGAAACCCAGAATCCGAAACTTCCGACTTTGAGGAGGAAGAGGAAGAGACAAACACTGGGAAAAAAAAAGACGAGGAGAAAAAAAAAAAAGAGGAAGATGAACGGATAACAATATCAGAAATTTGGGATAGCATTATATTTGCTCAAGCAATAAGAGGTTTGATGCTGATAACCCAATCTTTTTTTAGAAAAAACATTGTATTGCCTTCATTGATAATAGCTAAAAATATTGGACGTATGTTATTATTCCAATTCCCCGAGTGGTATGAGGATTTGAAGGAATGGAATAGAGAAATACATGTTAAATGCACCTATAATGGTGTTCCATTATCAGAAACAGAATTTCCCCAAGATTGGTTAACAGATGGTATTCAGATAAAGATTTTATTTCCTTTTCGTTTAAAACCTTGGCGAAGATCTAAAATACGATCTCATCATGGAGATCCAATGAAAAAAAAAGGAAAAAAAGAAAATTTTTGTTTTTTAACAGTTTGGGGAATGGAAACGGAACTCCCTTTTGGTTCTCCCCGAAAGCAACCTTCTTTTTTTGAACCCATATATAAGGAACTCAAAAAAAAAATTAGAAAAGTAAAAAAGAACTCTCTAAAAGTTTCAAAAGAAAAAAAAAGATGGGTCATCAAAATAGTTCTAGTTCTAAAACGAGTTCTAAAACGAGTTCTAAAACGAATAGTTCTAGTTCTAAAACGAATAGTTCTAGTTCTAAAACGAACAGTTCTAGTTCTAAAACGAATAATGAAGAAACTTGAAAAAGTGAACCAAATTTCTTTATTTGAATTGAGGAAGGGAAAAGTACATGAACCAAATGAAAATGCAAAAGATTCAAAAAAAAATAATCAGATTATTCACGAATCGACCATTCAAATTCGATCTATGAATTGGACAAATTATTTACTCATAGAAAAAAAAATGAAAGATCTTGCTGATAAGACAATCACAATAAGGAATCAAATAGAAGGAATCACAAAAGACAAGAAGAAAATAGTTCTAGCCTATCATGATAAAAGACCGGAATTACAAAAACATATTTGGCAGATACTTCAAAGAAAAAATACCCGATTAATACGCAAATCACATTATTTTATGAAATCTTTCATTGAAAAAATATACATAGATATCTTGCAATGTATGGTTACCATTTCTAAGGTTAATGCACAACTTTTAAAAAAAACAATTATCAATGAATCCATTTACAACGATGAAAGAAATCAAGAAGGAATTGATGAAACAGATCAAGATACAATGAACTTTATTTCGACTATAAAAAAGTCCTTTTCTAATCCTAATATTAGAAATGATTTAAACACTTATCACGACTTATCTTCCTTGTCCCAAGCATATGTATTTTACAAATTGTCACAAACCCAATTATTTAACAACCATCACCTGAGATCTGTACTTCAATATCACGATCACGGGACCTATCCTTTTATTAAAGACAAGATAAAGTATTATTGTATGACACGAGGAATATTTGATTCCAAATCAAGGTTTGATTCCAAATCAAGGCATAAGAAAATTAATAAGTCTGGAATGAATAAATGGAAAAACTGGTTAAAGGGTCATTATCAATATAATTTTTCTCGGAGCAAATGGTCTCGATTAGTACCGAAAAAATGGCGAAATAGAGTCAATCAACGTTGTACTATTCAAAATAAAGAATCAATGAAATTGTATTCATATAAAAAAGAAAAAGACCGATTAATTCATTACATGAATGAAAATTTTTGTGCAGTGGATTTATCGATGAGTCAAAAAGAAAAATTTAAAAAACACTACAGATATGATCTTTTATCACATGAATATATAAATTATGGGGATAGTAAGGACTCATACACACTGAAACCCGAATCGTTTTATGTATTGCTAAATATGACTATTGATGATTACCTAAAAAAAGGATATTTTATTGATACCCATAAAAATCTGGATAGAAAATATTTGGATTATAGAATTCTTCATTTTTGCCTTAGAAACAATAGTGATATTGAGAACAATAGTGATATTGAGAACAATAGTGATATTGAGAACAATAGTGATATTGAGGACTGGACCGATATGTATATCGGTACCGAAATTTATAAAAATACTAATAAAAATACTAAGACTAAGACTCATCAAAAAAAAATTTTTGATTGGATGGGAATGAATCGAAATTATTCTACCATATCAAATCTAGAACCTTGGTTCTTCCCAGAATTTGTGTTACCTTTTGATGCATATAAGATTAAACCGTGGATCATACCAATCAAATTACTTCTTTCTAATATTTATTATGAAAATGATATTAGTCAAAATCAAAATGAAAAAAATATTAGTCAAAATCAAAATGAAAAAAATATTAGTCAAAATCAAAATAAAAAAAATATTAGTCAAAATCAAAATAAAAAAAATATTAGTCAAAATCAAAATAAAAAAAATATTAGTCAAAATCAAAATAAAAAAAATATTAGTCAAAATCAAAATAAAAAAAATATTAGTCAAAATCAAAATAAAAAAAATATTAGTCAAAATCAAAATAAAAAAAATATTAGTCAAAATCAAAACATCAAAGATTCCGTTAAAATAGAATTTCAAAATTCCAACCAAGAAAAAGAGGGTCAATCAAATCTTGTATCAGATCCACAAAAACAAAACCAAAAGGAATATCTTGAAGAGGATTGCACGAGATCAAACATTAAAAAAGGTAAAAAAAAAAAAAAACAATCCAAGAAAAATAAGGAAGGAGAACTAGATTTGTTCCTGAAAAAATATTTTATTTTTCAATTAAGATGGGATGACCCCTTGAATCAAAAAATTATTAATAATGTTAGGATATATTGTCTCCTACTTAGATTGATAAATCCAAGGGAAATTGCTATATCCTCGATTCAAAGAGGAGAGATGCATCTGGATGTAATGCTGATTCAGAAAGATCTAGCTCTTACAGAATTAATAAAAAGGGGAATATTAATTATCGAACCAATTCGTCTATCTTTAAGAAGGGATGGAAAATTCATTATATATCAAACCATAAGTATTTCATTGATCGATAAGAGTAAACACCAAATTAATAGAAAATACATAAAGAAAAGATATGTTGATAAGAATAATTTGAAAAAATCCACTGGACGACATGGCAATATATTTGTGAATGGGGATCAAGATCATTATAATTTCTTTGTTCCTGAAAATATTCTATCTCCTAGACGTCGTAGAGAATTGAGAATTCTAATTTGTTTCAACTCTCATAATCGGGATATTGTGAATAGAAATCCAGTATTTTGCAACGAAAACAACATAAGAAACTCTGAACAATTTTTGAATGAGGACAAACGTCTTAATACGGATTTAAATAAATTAATTAAATGCAAATTGTTTCTTTGGCCCAATTACCGATTAGAAGATTTAGCTTGTATGAATCGCTATTGGTTTGATACCAATAATGGTAGTCGTTTCAGTATGTCAAGGATACGTATGTATCCACGATTCAGAATTATTTAATAGTATATTTCCTATATATCACATGCCGTTTTCAGTAAATAAAAACCGAAAGATGTACGCATATGGTGTGTTACGTTCTGGTACATGATACGTATTTACTTGTGTATCAATTCAATTGAATCTAGAAAGAAATCTACAGAATCTTTTTAGGTGCAAAGAAATCATTCTCTTTCGTAAATGCAGAAATATATTATCCTTTTCTTTTCTATCTAAATCAAATGGAAAATTTGATTTAGATAGAAACGGATAAATCTAAATTTTTGCGTGTACTAGATTAAAAAAAATTGACATAATATAATAATTATTATTTTATTTTTCCTGATCGGTAAAATCCATGGCATGGAAAAGAAAGAAAAGAAAAAGATAAAAAAAGTTTTATGGTCAAAAATTCATTCATTTCACTTCTTCCACAAGAAGAAAAAGAAGAAAACAGGGGTTCTGTTGAATTTCAAGTATTAAGTTTCACCAATAAGATACGAAGACTTACTTCACATTTGGAATTGCACAAAAGAGATTTTTTATCACAAAGAGGTCTACAAAAAATTCTGAGAAAACGTCAACGTCTGCTGGCTTATTTGTCAAAGAAAAATAGAGCGCGTTATAAGAAATTAATTGACCAGTTGGATATTCGGGAGCCAAAAAATCGTTAATTAAATCGTTTGAATTAGTATAGTAGTTATTAGATTTTTTATTTTGATGAACCTCCTACTTTTTTGAGGAATTCATGAAATAATGAATTAAGGAAGAAAAGATATGACTGTACCGGCTACAAAAAAAGATTTCATGATAGTTAATATGGGTCCTCACCACCCATCAATGCATGGTGTTCTTCGACTGATCGTTACTCTCGATGGTGAAGATGTTATTGACTGTGAACCCATATTGGGCTATTTACACAGAGGGATGGAAAAAATAGCGGAAAACCGAACAATTATACAATATCTGCCTTATGTAACACGTTGGGATTATTTAGCTACTATGTTCACAGAGGCAATAACGGTAAATGCACCAGAACAACTGGAAAATGTTCAAGTACCTAAAAGGGCTAGCTATATCAGAGTAATTATGCTGGAGCTGAGCCGTATAGCTTCTCATTTGTTATGGCTTGGGCCTTTTATGGCGGATATCGGCGCGCAGACTCCCTTTTTCTATATTTTCAGAGAGAGAGAATTGATATATGATTTATTCGAAGCCGCCACAGGTATGCGAATGATGCATAATTATTTCCGCATCGGAGGAGTAGCTGCCGATCTACCTTATGGCTGGATAGATAAATGTTTGGATTTTTGCGATTATTTTTTAACAGGAATTGTTGAATATCAAAAACTCATTACGCGAAATCCCATTTTTTTGGAGCGAGTCGAAGGAGTGGGCATTATTGGTGGAGAGGAAGCAATAAATTGGGGTTTATCAGGACCGATGTTACGAGCTTCTGGAACACAATGGGATCTTCGTAAAATTGATAATTATGAGTGTTACAATGAATTCGATTGGGAAGTCCAATGGCAAAAAGAAGGAGATTCGTTAGCTCGTTATTTAGTACGAATCGGTGAAATGAGGGAATCTATAAAAATAATTCAACAGGCTCTAGAAGGAATTCCTGGAGGACCCTATGAGAATTTAGAAGTCCGACGCTTTGATAGAGCAAAAAATTCCGAATGGAATGATTTTGAATATAGATTTATTAGTAAAAAACCTTCACCCAATTTTGAATTGTCGAAACAAGAACTTTACGTGAGAGTAGAAGCCCCAAAAGGGGAATTAGGAATTTATTTGATAGGAGATAATAGTGTTTTCCCTTGGAGATGGAAAATTCGTCCACCCGGCTTCATAAATTTGCAAATTCTTCCTCAGCTAGTTAAAAGAATGAAATTGGCTGATATCATGACGATACTAGGTAGTATAGATATCATTATGGGAGAGGTTGATCGTTGAAATGATAATTGATACGACAGAAGTACAAACTATCAATTCTTTTTCTATATCGGAATCCTTAAAAGAAGTATATGGACTCATATGGATCTTTGTACCCATTTTGACCCTTATATTGGGAATTACAATAGGTGGTACTAGTAATTGTGTGGTTAGAAAGAGAAATATCTGCAGCGATACAACAACGTATTGGGCCTGAATATGCCGGCCCCTTGGGAATTCTTCAAGCTCTAGCAGATGGAACTAAACTACTTTTTAAAGAAGACCTTCTCCCATCTAGAGGAGATGTTCGTTTGTTTAGTATTGGACCGTCTATAGTGGTCATATCAATTCTACTAAGTTATTTAGTAATTCCTTTTGGGTATCGCCTCATTTTAGCCGATCTCAGTATAGGTGTTTTTTTATGGGTCGCCATTTCAAGTATTGCTCCTATTGGGCTTCTTATGTCAGGATACGGATCGAATAATAAATATTCCTTTTCAGGTGGTCTACGAGCTGCTGCTCAATCTATTAGTTATGAAATACCATTAACTCTATGTGTGTTATCAATATCTCTACGTGTGATTCGTTGAACATGAACTTTATACTTCTTTCCTAGAAGTAAAGGAAAGAAGTTGAATGTAATGTATTGAATAGGTATTTTATTTTTTATTCATCATTCGGGTCAATGAGTTAAACCAGATAGTTATATGAGTGAAACAAAACAACTTAGAAGTTTGCAGTAAGAAGATAAAATCTCATTTCATATGTACAAGAATAAAGTTGAAGTAAACATAAGCAGTGTAAACTGTTTACCCCAAGATTAAGATTCTTTCATTAGTCATCATATCTTGGAGCGGGTGTAAAAGATCAACTGTATGGAGTTTTCATTACTGTCTTGTATTTATTACCATGCCGTAGATCAATCAAAAATCAGTGGACGGTTAGGAACACCAAAGTGCACAAAGGATTAGTAATAGAGATAATGTAAGGTATCAAAAAAAGAGATATTTCTACAATTTATAAAACGAATAAAAATAGGGACTTTAAGTTGGTTTATATTTATAAATTTATAAAATATAAATTTATAAAAAAAATAAAAAAATGAATAAAGATATTGATGCATAAAATAAATAAAAGAATAGATAAGAAGAGATTCGTCCACCTCCCATGGATTTGATTCCTTCCCCTATAAAAAAACTTGCAATGCCAACCCCATTTGTAATTCCATCAATTATATATCTATCAAAAAACTGAGTTAGTTCGGTTAATCCCCTTATACCCATGGTAAAAACCTTAGTATAAAAAATATCTATGTAACCACGATTATATGACCAATTGTATATCCCATTTTTTATTTGGTCCAAGAGAATCCTTTTAGGACCACCTTTTACAAATGCATTGATAAAGTTCAAATTCCGGAAAAACGAATAAGCAGACCCATATAAGATATATGCTATGAATAGTCCGGAAATAGCTATACTTACTGAAAAAATTGCATTTGTAAAAAATTCATACCAATCCACAGAATAACTCGAATTTGGATGGAAAAGGTTTGTGAGTGGAGTTAACCATTTGGATAATATATCCAAATCTATTACTCCTTGATCAAAATGAATTCCTATTGATCCAACAAACAAAGTAAATAATACCAATATAAGCAGAGGAAATAGCATAGTATTGTCCACTTCGCGAGGGTACATAGAAGTGTACTTTTTTTCGAAAGAAGTATTAAAGTATCGTATGCATTTTTTTAGATTATTATCAATTTTATACATATCCTTTGAAAAAAAGAAGACCCTATTATTCATTGTTGATAAAGGTAAATTTCTATTGACTGCTTTGGCTACCTCCTTTCCCCATAGAGATATTGAATAGGACGAACTATTTTTTGTGCTACTGTAATCTTGAAAATGAACGCGCAAATGTCCATCAAAGGTAAGTAAATACACCCGAAACATATAAAATGCAGTCAATCCTGCTGTGAAACAAGCTATTATTGCGAAAATTGGTGAATACAACCAACTATCATTAAGAATTTCATCTTTGGACCAAAAACAAGCAAGAGGTGGAATACCGCAAATAGAAAGTGTACCCAATAAAAAAGTAGTTCTTGTAATTGGAACATATCTTCTTAAACCACCCATAAGAGCCATATTCTGACTTTTTTCTGGCGAATATCCAACAATAGGTTCCATTGAATGAATAATGGATCCGGATCCCAAAAACAATAAAGCTTTAGAATAGGCATGGGTAATCAAATGGAATAAAGCAGCTCGATAAGAACCTATACCTAGAGCTAACATAATATAACCCAATTGAGACATTGTAGAATAGGCTAAACTTCTTTTTATATCTCTTTGAGCAAGAGCCAAAGTAGCTCCTAGTAGTACTGTTATTACACCTATTAAAGATATGAAATTCATTATGTAAGGTATAGCTATGAAAATAGGAAGAAGTCGAGCTACAAGAAAAATTCCTGCTGCTACCATAGTAGCAGCGTGTATAAGAGCCGAGATGGGAGTGGGTCCTTCCATGGCATCGGGTAACCATACGTGAAGGGGGAATTGTGCGGATTTAGCAACTGCACCAATGAATAATAAAGAGGCACACAAAGTAGCAAATAAAGAACTGACACCATTATTATGGATCAAGTTATTAGTTATTTCGAACAAATCCCGAAATTCGAAACTACCTGTTATCCAATAAAAACCTAAAATTCCTAATAATAAACCAAAATCCCCTACACGGTTAGTTACAAAAGCTTTTTGACAAGCACTTGCTGCAGTCGGTCGTGTGAACCAAAATCCTATTAATAAATAGGAACACATCCCCACCAGTTCCCAAAAAATATAAATTTGTATCAAATTGGAACTGGTAACTAATCCCAACATGGAAGCATTGAAAAAACTCATATAAGCAAAAAATCTCAGATATCCTTGATCATGAGACATATAATTGTCACTATAAATAAGAACCAAGATTCCAACAGTAGTAATTAGTATTGACATAATAGAACTAAGTGGGTCGATCAAATATCCGAACTCTAAGGAAAAATCATTATTGATGGTCCAAGACCATAGATATTGATAGATAGAACTTCCATGTATTTGTTGAATAGATAAATTGGCTGAAAACCCCATAACTATACTTAACAGTAAAACACTAGGAAAAGCCCATATACGACGAATATTTTTTGTTGCTGTCGGAATCAGTAGAAGTCCAAATCCTATTGACACAGTAACTGGAAGTGGAAGAAAAGGTATTATCCATGCATATTGATATGTATGTTCCATAAGAAAACAAAATGAAATCTTTAATAATTCTACTATTCTAGTCTAGTCTTAGTAGAATATTCTATTCTGGTAATTTATAGCCATATTATATAGTATAATAAGAAAAAAGAGTTATACCAAAAGGAGTACTTGATTCTAATTATGTTTTAATAAAATTATATGTTTTAATAGGTTTAAAATATATTTTCAAACAGGTTTTAAATATATTTTTTAATAGGTTTTAAATATATTTTTTAATAGGTTTTAAACATATTCGAAAATGCTTTTTTTAAAACTATTCTACCAGGGAATAAGTATAGATAATGACTAAAAGGAACAATCTATTTTGAACAAAACAATACATGTCTTTCACATACAACGATAAAAACTGGTAACCCTTTTTGAATGGCAGTTCCCAAAAAGCGTACTTCTATGTCAAAAAAACGTATTCGTAAAAATATTTGGAAAAAAAAAGGATTTTTAGCTGCAGTAAAGGCTTTTTCCTTAGCGAAATCGGTTTCCACCGGACGTTCAAAAAGTTTTTTTGTGCAACAAACAAATAATAAAGTCTTGGAATAATCGGAATTGACATACCCGAAGAACTTCGAATTTTTTAAGATGAACGATTCACATTAATTAATGTATTGAACTCCTCAATATCAATATGAGTTAGAACTAGCTGTTGTAGTATGTAGATGTGGTATGTAGAATAAAGGTATGTATATCGAATTCTGAATATTTTTTCTATCTACTTTTTTCACAATAGAAAAATATTTTTCTATTGTGAAAAGTAGAGTATGATTACGATAGAAATGAAAATTCTTTTGTTTCTTATATGCCTAACAAAAACCTAATTAGTTTGGTAAATCTTACCATTATGCATTATATATATAATGAAGAGACCATTATATATAATATGAAGAGTATTAATACTCTAATGATACTAAGGAATGATACTAAGGTGTCGAAATCGTTAGAAAATTTCAAATTCTTTTGATTTAGTGATGAAATTGTTATACATATGAAATCCTGGTTATTTAATCTTCTTCATTGAAAAAAAAAATATTTTTTTTTTCATTTTGTTTGAATCTATGAAATCAAATCGGATAAATAAAAAACGAATCAAAAAATAGAAAATGAACAATTCTTAGTTCTATACCTCGACAGACAACAAAACTATTGAGTTCTAACTGTTTTGGAAGAACTTAGTTTCTAGTACGCGAAAGTTTATTATTAAAACTAAACTTACTAAAACTAAACTTACTTTATTATTAAAACTAAACTTACAATGATCCCAACTAAAGATTCTTTTTTTGAATAGAGATTCAAATAGGAATTTAAATGAATTTTGATTTATCGATTCTAATGTTTACTAAACTATATTGAATCCTTGATTCTCGACGATTCAACATGAATTGACTATTATTATTTCAAGTAAGCCGCCATGGTGAAATTGGTAGACACGCTGCTCTTAGGAAGCAGTGCTAGAGCATCTCGGTTCGAGTCCGAGTGGCGGCATCCTTGAAATCCTAGAAAATAAATCCTCTAAAAGAGACACAATGGATCCTATAATGTATTCAATTCTCGATTTAAATTCTCTAATGGGACCCCTTTTTATGATATTTACAACTTTAGAACATATATTAACTCATATCTCTTTTTCGATAATTTCAATTGTGATTACGATTCATTTAATGATCTTATTAGTCCGCGAAATCGTAGGATTGCGTGATTCATTGGAAAAAGGGATGATAGCCACTTTTTTCTCTATAACAGGATTATTAGTTTCTCGTTGGATTTCTTCAGGACATTTTCCGTTAAGTAATTTATACGAGTCATTAATCTTCCTTTCGTGCAGTTTCTCCATTATTCATATGATTTCCAAGATGGGGAACCATAAAAATGATTTAAGCACAATAACCGCACCAAGTACCATTTTTACACAAGGCTTTGCCACGTCGGGTTTTTTAACTGAAATGCATCAATCCGCAATATTAGTACCTGCTCTACAATCTCAGTGGTTAATGATGCACGTAAGTATGATGTTATTAAGCTATGCAGCTCTTTTATGCGGATCACTATTATCAGTCGCTCTTCTAGTCATTACATTTCGAAAAAACATCGATATTTTTTGTAAAGGTAATAATTTCTTAATTAAACCATTTTTCTTTGGTGAGATTCAATATTTGAATGAAAAAAGAAGTGTTTTTAAAAACACTTCTTTTCTTTCATTTCGAAATTATTATAAATATCAATTGACTCAACGTTTGGATTATTGGAGTTATCGTGTCATTAGTTTAGGATTTACCTTTTTAACCATAGGCATTCTTTGTGGAGCAGTATGGGCTAATGAGGCATGGGGATCTTATTGGAATTGGGACCCCAAAGAAACTTGGGCTTTTATTACTTGGACCATATTCGCGATTTATTTACATACTAGAACTAGAATACATATTAGAAGTAGAACAAATCAAAGTTTGCAAAGTATGAATTCGGCACTTGTGGCTTCTATAGGATTTCTTATAATTTGGGTATGTTATTTTGGAATCAATCTATTAGGAATAGGTCTACATAGTTATGGTTCATTCACATTAACATCTACTTGAATAAACTACACAGATAAATAATTGAATAAACTACATAAAGAATACATAAGAACATCATCCCATATATATATAAAAAGCTTCTTGTTTGTGCGAGTTTTTGAGAACCGTTTGAATCATTCCTTATTCAAAACGGTTCTCAAAAACTCAAAATGCATCTCATTACAATTCTAATTCACTTTATTCTTTTGCATTGTACAGCGAACGATTTTAAAAATCTTAAAATCAAAGACAAAAATTATATTTCCGTATTATTAATGAAAGACTATCGATGAAAGTAATTAGATAGGATAGCTTGCACCCTGTCAACTGATAGCGAGAGAACGAAATCCGGATAAATACCAATACCTATTACGGGTAGAAAGATACAGATTGAAACAAATAGTTCTCGTGGTCCAGAATCCGCAAAATTAGAGTTTGGAACATTGAATAGCTTGTATCCATAGAACATCTGACGTAACATAGATAATAAATAAATAGGAGTTAATATCATTCCAATTGCCATTACAAAAGTAATTAGCATTTTTGGCATTAAAAGGTATTTTGGACTAGTAATTATTCCAAAAAATACTAATAATTCCGCAACAAAACCACTCATTCCTGGCAATGCAAGAGAAGCCATCGAAAAACTACTGAACATGGTAAATAGTTTTGGCATTGGGATCGATACCCCCCCCATTTCGTCGAGATAAACAAGACGTATTCTATCACAACTCGTTCCTGCCAAGAAAAAAAGCGCAGCACCAATAAATCCATGAGAGAGTATTTGTAAAATGGCACCGTTGAGTCCCATTCCGGTTATAGAACCAATTCCTATAATTGTGAAACCCATGTGAGATACAGAGGAATAGGCTATTCTTTTTTTTAAATTCCGTTGACCGAGAGAGGTTGAAGCTGCATAGATTATTTGAATCGTTCCCACTATTACCAACCAGGGAGAAAATATAGAATGAGCGTGGGGTAATAATTCCATATTGATCCGAATAAGTCCATATGCGCCCATTTTTAATAAGATTCCAGCTAGAAGCATACATGTACTGTAATGTGCTTCTCCATGGGTATCTGGTAACCACGTATGTAGGGGTATAATCGGCGATTTGACAGCATAAGCAATAAGGAATCCAAAATATAATATTATTTCCAATGCCACAGGATATGATTGATTAGTTAATTTTGAAAAATCTAATGTGGGTTCATTAGGGCCATATAAACCCATACCTAGAACTCCTATTAAGAGAAAAATGGAGCCCCCCGCAGTGTACAAAATAAACTTTGTGGCCGAGTAGAGACGTTTCTTTCCCCCCCACATGGATAAAAGTAAATAAACAGGAATTAATTCTAACTCCCACAGCATGAAAAAAAGTAAAAGGTCTCTAGAAGAAAATAATCCTATTTGACCGCTGTACATTGCTAACATGAGAAAATAGAACAATCGCGAATTTCGAGTAACTGGCCAAGCCGCTAAGGTAGCTAAAGTGGTGATAAATCCTGTCAGTAAAATAGGTCCTATGGAAAGCCCATCGATTCCCAGTCTCCAGTGAAAATCAAAAACATCTATCCATTTTAAATCTTCCTCCAATTGGGTTAATGGATCGTCCAATTGGAAATGATAACAGAAAACATAGGTTGTTAGAAGGAGTTCCAACGAGCATATACATATAGCATACCACCTAAACATCTTATTTCCTTTATGAGGAAGAAAGAAAATGGAAGAACCGACGGATATCGGCAAAACAACAAGTATTGTTAACCAAGGAAAATAACTCGTGATAAAGACAAGATACGTTTGACCAGAAAAACCCGTGCTCGGAATAGAATAATATATTTTCTCGAGTACGGGCTTTTGTCGGTAAAGAGGAATCAATTGATTCAAGTGGATTTTTTTGTAACGTATCAATAACCTAGACCCATGCTGCGAGTTGTTTCATATGATAAATAAACACGGACACTCAAAAAATCCGTGGGGCAGGCGGATTCACATCTCTTACAACCCACACAGTCCTCGGTTCTTGGTGCGGAAGCAATTTGCTTAGCTTTACATCCGTCCCAAGGTATCATTTCCAATACGTCTGTGGGGCAGGCTCGTACACATTGAGTACACCCTATACATGTATCATAAATTTTTACTGAATGTGACATTGGATCTATAAATTCCAGATTTTAACATCAAAAATTTTCAATCTGGTAGAAAATTAGTATTTATATTATAGACACCAGACGAAGCAGTGGTTTATTAAAATTTTAAGAATCAATATATTTCTAAATCTGTTCATGAGAAAAAGCCAAGAGACTTTGATTTCCGTTTCAAAAATCATGATCATACGAGTCACATGTGTAAATAAAAATTGGCCGACAAAACAAATTGATCAATCATTCAAATCAATATTTCAATATTCATATTTTCAATATGAAATATGAATATATAAAAATAAAACTAAATTAGTAATTTAATTTATTTTCGTAATATGATTAACATATTATTATTTAATAATATTATTTTTATTATTTTATTATAATATTTATAATATTATGCAGTATATTATTATATAATACATTTATATTATTATATAATACATTAAAAATACATTAAAAACATTAAAATTTAAATACATTAAAATTAAATAAAATAAACAAATAAAAAACGAAATAAAAAAATTATAATACCAATTAAATTAAGAATATAATTATTTTTCATTAATGGAATATGAAAGTGAAAGAATAGAAATAGAAAAATATTCCAATTTCATTTATATTTTCTTATGCTTTATCATGTTGTGTGGTGTCTTGATTTATATGATCATTATAACTGATTATTCAATATATGATCATGATAATTATCACTAATTATTCAACAAATTCGATTGATTGATACGAGTTGATTTTCTGTTTCGATGAATCGACGAAACAATAGCTAGACCAATAGCTGCTTCAGCAGCTGCAACAGCTATAATAAAGATTGAGAAAATGTTTCCTTTTAATTGGCGACTATCAAATATATCAGAAAATGTTACAAGATTAATATTAACCGAATTTAGTATAAGCTCAAGACACATAAGTGCTCTAACCATGTTTCGACTTGTGATCAATCCATAGAGACCGATAGAAAATAAATAAACACTCAAAAAAAGTACATGCTCGAACATCATTGACTAACTCCTTATCAATCTCGATTCATTTCAATATGAACAATTGAAGCGATTCGATTTTTTATTTATTTAGAACTTCTAAAATTCTAAAAACTTTTTAATTCTTTTAAAATTCTAAGTATTTATTATTGGCGAGCCATAGTAATTGCACCTATCAAGGAAACTAAAAGAATTATAGAAATTAGTTCAAAGGGAAGATAAAAATCTGTCGATAAATGAATCCCAATTTGTTGAACGTTACTTATTAGGTCCTGTTCTATAATCTGGTTTGATCTTGTAGTCCAAATAATTCCGTACCATGACGTATCTGGTATAGTAGTAATTAGTGAAAAAAGAATACTTGTACAAACCAGTGAAGTGACTCCATCTCCAATGGTCCAAAAATACGAATCATTGGAATATTCTGAACCATTCATGAACATTACCGCAAATATGATTAAGACATTTACGGCTCCCACATAAATAAGTAGCTGTGCGGCAGCTACAAAAAAAGAGTTCGATGGAATGTAGAATAAGGATATACAAACAAGAACCAATCCCAATGAAAAAGCAGAATAAATAGGATTGGTAAGTAATACTACCCCCAGACCCCCTAATATAAGAACTGACCCCAGAAATGCTACAAGAATATCATGTATTGGTCCAGGTAAATCCATTATGTATAATATGTAAAAAAAAAAATATATAAGTCAAATCATGACCTTACTAAATGGTCCAGGAAAGGAAAAGGGTTACCCCATTTTTATTGTATATGATATGTTCCTAATTGAATTAAATCTTAATATGGATTAATTTAATATTAATTTTATATATAGATATAATTATTTTATTGGGCCAATCCTACTTACTTTTTATCCAAAAGAAAAAGAATAAAAAAAGTAGTTGAAATTGTATATTTCGAAATTCCCGTGATAAAAATATTATAAGTTTAAATCAAAGAGTGATTCTCACCAATCTATAGTTACTAATTAAATCTATAGTTACTAATTATTATTTGTAGTTACTGACCAACCAAAATAAAAAAGTTTTGATCTTTTATATCAAAACAAAATCTTAGTAATCGGTAATCGTTCTTGAATCAAAGGGTTTATCTTTATCTATTTTGATTTGAGTCGAATTCATAACTGTTTGAATTGTGTAATCTTCAATTACTGACATTGGTAACCGACTCAAAGCAATTTGATTATAATTCAATTCGTGACGATCATAAGTAGAAAGCTCATATTCTTCAGTCATTGATAAACAGTTTGTTGGACAATACTCGACACAGTTACCACAAAATATACAGACCCCGAAATCAATACTATAATTAAGCAATTGTTTCTTTTTCATATCTCTTTCCAATCTCCAATCAACAACAGGTAGATCTATTGGGCATACACGAACACATACTTCGCAAGCAATACATTTATCAAATTCAAAGTGAATTCGACCACGAAAACGTTCTGACGTAATTGATTTCTCATAAGGATATTGAATAGTTACAGGTAAACGGTTTGTGTGGGATAAGGTAATTATGAAACTTTGACCAATATACCTTGCAGCTCGTATTGTTTGTTGACCATAATTCATGAACCCAGTTACCATGGGAAACATATTGTAGATATCCATAAATAAATTGATGTTTCTTTCTCTTGTTTGAAAGAGGTTATGAATCTAGAATATCGTTATCGTATTCTGTTATTTTATAGTGAAACAAGTTGGGAAGAAGTTGTCAATAATAGATTACCCAAAGAAATAGGTAAAAGAAATTTCCATCCAAGATTTAATAGCTGGTCCATTCTCATCCTAGGTAAAGTCCATCTTGTTGTGATAGAAATGAACAGAAACAAATAAGCTTTAACTAATGTAATAAAGATACCAATTGTCATTCCAAAGACTCCAGCTATTTTTTTTATTCCGAAAAGCTCAGGAATGGATATGTACGGAATAGATAAATTCCACCCACCTAAGTAAAGAACCGTTACGAATAACGAAGAAGCTAATAGATTTAGGTAAGAAGCAAGATAAAATAAACCAAATCTGATACCAGAATATTCGGTTTGATAACCTGCTACTAATTCCTCCTCTGCTTCTGGTAAATCAAAGGGCAATCTCTCACATTCAGCTAGAGAAGAAATTATGAAAACTATAAATCCTATGGGCTGACGCCATAGATTCCACCCCCAAAAGCCATATTTGGACTGTGCTTCAACTATATCAACTGTACTTGAACTGTTAGATAATTATAGTCGATAATAACATTACTGTTTCCATCGCTATTCCAAAACCGTACATGAGACCTCAGCTTCATACGGCTCCTCTATGGCCACAAATAAATGTAAGGACTAGTTCGATATTATCACCCCTTTTCTTTTGGGATAACTAGAATAAAGATATATCAGAGAGTCCGAAATTAAACCAATGGAATTCCGTTTGCTAGAATAAGAAAAAGTGCTTCGGAATTAATCTCATCCCTTATGATAATAAAAATGTATTTTTCTTTGTTCGGTAATAACTCAGCCCTTCAATAAAATACTCGTTATATCAATAAATCTAAAGAATTTAAAGAATTAGGAATTAGTCCATTAATTGTGATAGGAATTCCACCCATATGGATGGGAAAAAAGAATAAATAAATATCTTTTTTTTATTAATTCGATTATTACATTCCATTTCTTTTGTTCCTGTTCTTCTATCTCAGAAGAGGGTACTTTGAAAAAAAAAGAATAAGGGATTAATTCGTTCTGGATAGTCATTTCTTTAATCAGTGAATAGGAGCATACTCTAGATCGGAATCGTAGGGAAGTACTGCTTGATCATTTCTACCAACTTAAAGTCCCTATTTTTATTCGTTTTATAAATTGTAGAAATATCTCTTTTTTTGATACCTTACATTATCTCTATTACTAATCCTTTGTGCACTTTGGTGTTCCTAACCGTCCACTGATTTTTGATTGATCTACGGCATGGTAATAAATACAAGACAGTAATGAAAACTCCATACAGTTGATCTTTTACACCCGCTCCAAGATATGATGACTAATGAAAGAATCTTAATCTTGGGGTAAACAGTTTACACTGCTTATGTTTACTTCAACTTTATTCTTGTACATATGAAATGAGATTTTATCTTCTTACTGCAAACTTCTAAGTTGTTTTGTTTCACTCATATAACTATCTGGTTTAACTCATTGACCCGAATGATGAATAAAAAATAAAATACCTATTCAATACATTACATTCAACTTCTTTCCTTTACTTCTAGGAAAGAAGTATAAAGTTCATGTTCAACGAATCACACGTAGAGATATTGATAACACACATAGAGTTAATGGTATTTCATAACTAATAGATTGAGCAGCAGCTCGTAGACCACCTGAAAAGGAATATTTATTATTCGATCCGTATCCTGACATAAGAAGCCCAATAGGAGCAATACTTGAAATGGCGACCCATAAAAAAACACCTATACTGAGATCGGCTAAAATGAGGCGATACCCAAAAGGAATTACTAAATAACTTAGTAGAATTGATATGACCACTATAGACGGTCCAATACTAAACAAACGAACATCTCCTCTAGATGGGAGAAGGTCTTCTTTAAAAAGTAGTTTAGTTCCATCTGCTAGAGCTTGAAGAATTCCCAAGGGGCCGGCATATTCAGGCCCAATACGTTGTTGTATCGCTGCAGATATTTCTCTTTCTAACCACACAATTACTAGTACCCCTATTGTAATTCCCAATATAAGGGTCAAAATGGGTACAAAGATCCATATGAGTCCATATACTTCTTTTAAGGATTCCGATATAGAAAAAGAATTGATAGTTTGTACTTCTGTCGTATCAATTATCATTTCAACGATCAACCTCTCCCATAATGATATCTATACTACCTAGTATCGTCATGATATCAGCCAATTTCATTCTTTTAACTAGCTGAGGAAGAATTTGCAAATTTATGAAGCCGGGTGGACGAATTTTCCATCTCCAAGGGAAAACACTATTATCTCCTATCAAATAAATTCCTAATTCCCCTTTTGGGGCTTCTACTCTCACGTAAAGTTCTTGTTTCGACAATTCAAAATTGGGTGAAGGTTTTTTACTAATAAATCTATATTCAAAATCATTCCATTCGGAATTTTTTGCTCTATCAAAGCGTCGGACTTCTAAATTCTCATAGGGTCCTCCAGGAATTCCTTCTAGAGCCTGTTGAATTATTTTTATAGATTCCCTCATTTCACCGATTCGTACTAAATAACGAGCTAACGAATCTCCTTCTTTTTGCCATTGGACTTCCCAATCGAATTCATTGTAACACTCATAATTATCAATTTTACGAAGATCCCATTGTGTTCCAGAAGCTCGTAACATCGGTCCTGATAAACCCCAATTTATTGCTTCCTCTCCACCAATAATGCCCACTCCTTCGACTCGCTCCAAAAAAATGGGATTTCGCGTAATGAGTTTTTGATATTCAACAATTCCTGTTAAAAAATAATCGCAAAAATCCAAACATTTATCTATCCAGCCATAAGGTAGATCGGCAGCTACTCCTCCGATGCGGAAATAATTATGCATCATTCGCATACCTGTGGCGGCTTCGAATAAATCATATATCAATTCTCTCTCTCTGAAAATATAGAAAAAGGGAGTCTGCGCGCCGATATCCGCCATAAAAGGCCCAAGCCATAACAAATGAGAAGCTATACGGCTCAGCTCCAGCATAATTACTCTGATATAGCTAGCCCTTTTAGGTACTTGAACATTTTCCAGTTGTTCTGGTGCATTTACCGTTATTGCCTCTGTGAACATAGTAGCTAAATAATCCCAACGTGTTACATAAGGCAGATATTGTATAATTGTTCGGTTTTCCGCTATTTTTTCCATCCCTCTGTGTAAATAGCCCAATATGGGTTCACAGTCAATAACATCTTCACCATCGAGAGTAACGATCAGTCGAAGAACACCATGCATTGATGGGTGGTGAGGACCCATATTAACTATCATGAAATCTTTTTTTGTAGCCGGTACAGTCATATCTTTTCTTCCTTAATTCATTATTTCATGAATTCCTCAAAAAAGTAGGAGGTTCATCAAAATAAAAAATCTAATAACTACTATACTAATTCAAACGATTTAATTAACGATTTTTTGGCTCCCGAATATCCAACTGGTCAATTAATTTCTTATAACGCGCTCTATTTTTCTTTGACAAATAAGCCAGCAGACGTTGACGTTTTCTCAGAATTTTTTGTAGACCTCTTTGTGATAAAAAATCTCTTTTGTGCAATTCCAAATGTGAAGTAAGTCTTCGTATCTTATTGGTGAAACTTAATACTTGAAATTCAACAGAACCCCTGTTTTCTTCTTTTTCTTCTTGTGGAAGAAGTGAAATGAATGAATTTTTGACCATAAAACTTTTTTTATCTTTTTCTTTTCTTTCTTTTCCATGCCATGGATTTTACCGATCAGGAAAAATAAAATAATAATTATTATATTATGTCAATTTTTTTTAATCTAGTACACGCAAAAATTTAGATTTATCCGTTTCTATCTAAATCAAATTTTCCATTTGATTTAGATAGAAAAGAAAAGGATAATATATTTCTGCATTTACGAAAGAGAATGATTTCTTTGCACCTAAAAAGATTCTGTAGATTTCTTTCTAGATTCAATTGAATTGATACACAAGTAAATACGTATCATGTACCAGAACGTAACACACCATATGCGTACATCTTTCGGTTTTTATTTACTGAAAACGGCATGTGATATATAGGAAATATACTATTAAATAATTCTGAATCGTGGATACATACGTATCCTTGACATACTGAAACGACTACCATTATTGGTATCAAACCAATAGCGATTCATACAAGCTAAATCTTCTAATCGGTAATTGGGCCAAAGAAACAATTTGCATTTAATTAATTTATTTAAATCCGTATTAAGACGTTTGTCCTCATTCAAAAATTGTTCAGAGTTTCTTATGTTGTTTTCGTTGCAAAATACTGGATTTCTATTCACAATATCCCGATTATGAGAGTTGAAACAAATTAGAATTCTCAATTCTCTACGACGTCTAGGAGATAGAATATTTTCAGGAACAAAGAAATTATAATGATCTTGATCCCCATTCACAAATATATTGCCATGTCGTCCAGTGGATTTTTTCAAATTATTCTTATCAACATATCTTTTCTTTATGTATTTTCTATTAATTTGGTGTTTACTCTTATCGATCAATGAAATACTTATGGTTTGATATATAATGAATTTTCCATCCCTTCTTAAAGATAGACGAATTGGTTCGATAATTAATATTCCCCTTTTTATTAATTCTGTAAGAGCTAGATCTTTCTGAATCAGCATTACATCCAGATGCATCTCTCCTCTTTGAATCGAGGATATAGCAATTTCCCTTGGATTTATCAATCTAAGTAGGAGACAATATATCCTAACATTATTAATAATTTTTTGATTCAAGGGGTCATCCCATCTTAATTGAAAAATAAAATATTTTTTCAGGAACAAATCTAGTTCTCCTTCCTTATTTTTCTTGGATTGTTTTTTTTTTTTTTTACCTTTTTTAATGTTTGATCTCGTGCAATCCTCTTCAAGATATTCCTTTTGGTTTTGTTTTTGTGGATCTGATACAAGATTTGATTGACCCTCTTTTTCTTGGTTGGAATTTTGAAATTCTATTTTAACGGAATCTTTGATGTTTTGATTTTGACTAATATTTTTTTTATTTTGATTTTGACTAATATTTTTTTTATTTTGATTTTGACTAATATTTTTTTTATTTTGATTTTGACTAATATTTTTTTTATTTTGATTTTGACTAATATTTTTTTTATTTTGATTTTGACTAATATTTTTTTTATTTTGATTTTGACTAATATTTTTTTTATTTTGATTTTGACTAATATTTTTTTCATTTTGATTTTGACTAATATTTTTTTCATTTTGATTTTGACTAATATCATTTTCATAATAAATATTAGAAAGAAGTAATTTGATTGGTATGATCCACGGTTTAATCTTATATGCATCAAAAGGTAACACAAATTCTGGGAAGAACCAAGGTTCTAGATTTGATATGGTAGAATAATTTCGATTCATTCCCATCCAATCAAAAATTTTTTTTTGATGAGTCTTAGTCTTAGTATTTTTATTAGTATTTTTATAAATTTCGGTACCGATATACATATCGGTCCAGTCCTCAATATCACTATTGTTCTCAATATCACTATTGTTCTCAATATCACTATTGTTCTCAATATCACTATTGTTTCTAAGGCAAAAATGAAGAATTCTATAATCCAAATATTTTCTATCCAGATTTTTATGGGTATCAATAAAATATCCTTTTTTTAGGTAATCATCAATAGTCATATTTAGCAATACATAAAACGATTCGGGTTTCAGTGTGTATGAGTCCTTACTATCCCCATAATTTATATATTCATGTGATAAAAGATCATATCTGTAGTGTTTTTTAAATTTTTCTTTTTGACTCATCGATAAATCCACTGCACAAAAATTTTCATTCATGTAATGAATTAATCGGTCTTTTTCTTTTTTTATATGAATACAATTTCATTGATTCTTTATTTTGAATAGTACAACGTTGATTGACTCTATTTCGCCATTTTTTCGGTACTAATCGAGACCATTTGCTCCGAGAAAAATTATATTGATAATGACCCTTTAACCAGTTTTTCCATTTATTCATTCCAGACTTATTAATTTTCTTATGCCTTGATTTGGAATCAAACCTTGATTTGGAATCAAATATTCCTCGTGTCATACAATAATACTTTATCTTGTCTTTAATAAAAGGATAGGTCCCGTGATCGTGATATTGAAGTACAGATCTCAGGTGATGGTTGTTAAATAATTGGGTTTGTGACAATTTGTAAAATACATATGCTTGGGACAAGGAAGATAAGTCGTGATAAGTGTTTAAATCATTTCTAATATTAGGATTAGAAAAGGACTTTTTTATAGTCGAAATAAAGTTCATTGTATCTTGATCTGTTTCATCAATTCCTTCTTGATTTCTTTCATCGTTGTAAATGGATTCATTGATAATTGTTTTTTTTAAAAGTTGTGCATTAACCTTAGAAATGGTAACCATACATTGCAAGATATCTATGTATATTTTTTCAATGAAAGATTTCATAAAATAATGTGATTTGCGTATTAATCGGGTATTTTTTCTTTGAAGTATCTGCCAAATATGTTTTTGTAATTCCGGTCTTTTATCATGATAGGCTAGAACTATTTTCTTCTTGTCTTTTGTGATTCCTTCTATTTGATTCCTTATTGTGATTGTCTTATCAGCAAGATCTTTCATTTTTTTTTCTATGAGTAAATAATTTGTCCAATTCATAGATCGAATTTGAATGGTCGATTCGTGAATAATCTGATTATTTTTTTTTGAATCTTTTGCATTTTCATTTGGTTCATGTACTTTTCCCTTCCTCAATTCAAATAAAGAAATTTGGTTCACTTTTTCAAGTTTCTTCATTATTCGTTTTAGAACTAGAACTGTTCGTTTTAGAACTAGAACTATTCGTTTTAGAACTAGAACTATTCGTTTTAGAACTCGTTTTAGAACTCGTTTTAGAACTAGAACTATTTTGATGACCCATCTTTTTTTTCTTTTGAAACTTTTAGAGAGTTCTTTTTTACTTTTCTAATTTTTTTTTTGAGTTCCTTATATATGGGTTCAAAAAAAGAAGGTTGCTTTCGGGGAGAACCAAAAGGGAGTTCCGTTTCCATTCCCCAAACTGTTAAAAAACAAAAATTTTCTTTTTTTCCTTTTTTTTTCATTGGATCTCCATGATGAGATCGTATTTTAGATCTTCGCCAAGGTTTTAAACGAAAAGGAAATAAAATCTTTATCTGAATACCATCTGTTAACCAATCTTGGGGAAATTCTGTTTCTGATAATGGAACACCATTATAGGTGCATTTAACATGTATTTCTCTATTCCATTCCTTCAAATCCTCATACCACTCGGGGAATTGGAATAATAACATACGTCCAATATTTTTAGCTATTATCAATGAAGGCAATACAATGTTTTTTCTAAAAAAAGATTGGGTTATCAGCATCAAACCTCTTATTGCTTGAGCAAATATAATGCTATCCCAAATTTCTGATATTGTTATCCGTTCATCTTCCTCTTTTTTTTTTTTCTCCTCGTCTTTTTTTTTCCCAGTGTTTGTCTCTTCCTCTTCCTCCTCAAAGTCGGAAGTTTCGGATTCTGGGTTTCCCCCACGGAATTCCTAAAAATAAGATTAATTATTCGATATCTATATCTATCAAAAAAAGAAAAAAAAAAGACTTTGTCTATTCGATCCAAAAAAAGCGGGGAATGAACATTTGTTTGAAATATTTCCCAAATAACTGTTTTACGTCTTTGAGCACGCATGGATCCTTGGATTATACCCCGATT